>NW_004567116.1:6962370-6983838 GCF_000260355.1 Condylura cristata | reverse complement strand
AAAAAAAAATCAATAGGGTCCCTTTATAGTAAAGAAAGTCTCATTTGCTTAGGAAGTATATAATCAAATATCACTGCATTTTCAAATTCAAAGATGTTCATGAGTTGGCAACTAGGAATTAACTGAGGCTGTCATTAGATTAGCAATTCTGGAAGTTTTTCTCACTGGGAGTAATGGTGGAGGAGCATTCGCCCCTGGAAACTCCTCTGTCCCTGGCTCCCTGTCCTCCTGTCTCTGGGGTTGGAGCAAGTCTCCATTGGGAGAGGCTGTAGAAGGCAGTCACACTCTAGACGTATGTATGAAGTGTGACAATACTAAATTCAAAAATTTAATTCTTCTGCTCTGAAAATGTCACTTGGAAAGACTCCAGGGTTCATGCATCATCTGTTTGTTCTTATGGCCTCTGTCATATGAGGATAGCATTTAGCATTAGTTACACATTTATGTGAGAATGAAAAATGATCTGGTCAAGAGGATATAGTACACTAAGACTTGGGTTTTCTATACTGAGAAAGTGTGAATATGAAAATGAAAAGCTGGCGTCTGATTTGGTGTGTGTGACTGCCGCATCTGAGCACACAGTTAGTTTTTACATTTTTGTTTTTGTTAAATGAGCCTCAACATACTTCCTGGTCTGGAGTGAGCAGATAAGAGTATGGGGAATGAATAGAAAAACCCTGCAGCAGGAACTGCTCTAATTTTCTGCAGGATTGGACCTAATGTCACTGACTTCCTAGAAATAATCTTATGTGATGCTTCATACCTCCTGCACACGAACACACACACACAAACGCACAGAGATGGCCCAGGAAGATTTAAGACTATATGGATGATACCTGAAAATGAAATTTTATTGTTAAAATAAATTGAAAATATGTTCAATTTTATATTGGATATAAGTGTTTTGATTTTCTTTTACATCACAAATCCTAACAACAGTAACCTCTCTTAGAGTCTCATAAAGTAAAACTTCATAATCAACTTAATTCTAACCAGTCCACACCAGATTTCTGATGTGAATCACAGTCTGTTTAGCTTCTTGTCTTTACATTGTGATGGGAGAGCGGATACCAGTGAAGGTTTTTGTATTGGAAGGAACCTCATGGAAAGTCAGGTGAATAATGCAGGAGCCTGGGAGTGTTGTGATCAGAGACTTACAAAATTAAAATTAGAATTTTTCTCTGTTGGAACCAAAACGGGTATTATTTTTTTCAGTAAAGGCTATAAAATTACTTAATGAAAAAAATGAGTGTAATTGATTATACATGTCATAAGATACTCAGTTAATACTAACTCACAGCACAGTTAATAACATCTTTATTCCATTAAAACAACTTATTACTCCAATGTTCCAGCATTCTTTATGCACATTCAAAACCCTTATTGTGGCCTGAGTTCATTCCCTGGAGAAGACGCTGACCTAAAGGGTGCAATAGACCTCTCCTGTCTAACCTGATGCTTCCCTCAGCTGTGTATTTCCATAGGTAAACCTGTTCTGCTCTCCATCTGTCTCTGGTGAATCTTCTCATCCCCGCCTCTGGTCTGTACTCCAATTTTTCTACACTGGAAATAAATAAAAATAAAAATAAATAACATCTATATGCAAAATGCATTTGAGCTATTGAAATACATTCAATGAAAGAGAATGGAGTCACGTCACATTGTAGAGCAAGACTGGATTCTGGAACTAAGATAGCTGTGTGTGTGACTCATCTTTAGGGAGTTAACTGAGGAGTCAGCAGAAAGAACAGATAGAAATTTTGACATTTTAATATTTTAATTGCAGTTAAGGTTCTTAGACTCCTTTATGTCTACAGTCCCCTTGCATGATTAAAACATAAATGGACAAAACGGCCCTCCCTGGTGGCGCAGCGGGTTAAAGCACAGCACTGAGAATCTAAAGCCGCTTCCGCATGAGTTCGATTCCCGCCTGCCCCGGAGGTGACCACATGGCGTGGCAGACCTCTCCTGACCCTCCCGCTGCTCCCCTCAGCAGTGTACTTCGTTGATCTGCCTGTTCTGTTCCCCACTCTGTCTCTGGTGAAGCCTCTCGCCGCCCCTGAGCCTCTGGCCTGTACCCCAGTTCTGTATGCACAAATAAATAAATCTTTAAAAAAAAAAAAACATAAATGGACAAAAACATCAATAGTTACAAATGTGCTATTAGTCATCTCTTTGGAACAACAAATTTAAATATCTTTGTTTTCCAGACAATATATTGGTTCAATACTTATTAAATATTTTCATGAAAAGAATAAACATAATGTTCTATATTATTTAAAACAATTGGATCAACACACTTGAGTAACTCCATGAAATATTAACAATATTTCTAAGCTTTTTAGTGTTAGGTATTTGTCTTAAAAATAGCAGGTAATTTATTTGGTGAGAGATAAAAATGTCAGATTAACCATTTGGAAAAATTCAGGTTTTTAGCAAAATCGATGAAAAACAAAAGGAGGATATGTAAAATAAGAGCAATTCTAAAGATGTATGTTTCACAGCACAAAGCATTTTTGTAGTAATTTCTCCAAGGCCACCTTAACATCCTTGTTTCTCAAACAATATATAATAGGGTTTAACATTGGTATCAAGATAGCATAAAAAAGAGAAAGGAATTTGTCTATTCCTGTTGAACGATTGGTGTTAGACTTGAAATACACAGTGATGCCTGAGCCAAAGAACAAAGTCACAACCGTGAGGTGGGAACAACAAGTGGAGAAGGCCTTGGCTCTCCCAGTGGCTGATGGCAGCTTCAGGATAGCGGAGACTATTTTCACATAAGATGTAACAATCAGTAAAGAAGGAACACAGGCAACCAGTGCAATAATCAGATGCATCAACATTTCAACCCTGAAACCATCCACACAAACAAGCTGGACAACTGCAGGTGCATCACAGAAAAAGTGATTCAACTGTTTACATTCACAGAAGGTTGAAGAGAAGACCACAGAGGTGAATCCTATATGGATTGGAATTACAGTGGTCCAGCAGACAGCTGCCAGCTGAATACACAGCCTGTTGTTCATGATGACAGGGTAGAGAAGTGGGTTACAGATGGCCACATACCTGTCATAAGCCATGGCAGTGAGGATAAAACACTCAATGTCTCCCAGGACCAGAAAGAAATACATTTGAATAGCACAGTCCAGCTGTGAAATATTTCCATATTGTCTACAGAGGTCTGTTAATAATCTGGGGACAGTAACTGACACATAACAAATTTCCAAAAAAGAAAAATTTCGAAGGAAGAAATACATGGGGGTCTGGAGGGAAGGATCAACCTTAGTTATCATGATGATGAGGCTGTTTCCCAAAAGAATAAAGATATAGATTATCAGAAACACAACAAAAAGAAATCCTTGAAGGTTGGGCACATCAGAGAACCCAATCAGGATGAATCCCACCAATGTGGTGTGGTTCCCCAGTGAGGAGTTCTGTCCTGGGCATTCCATTGATGGTCCAAATGACTTCCAATCTAATAGTTAATGCAATCCTTTGGTTTGGTTGGCAATTAGATGGATTATATGACTGGGGTCAAATCCAATTTGGATAGGATAGATGTCATTTTCTTCTTTGCTTTGTATTTTGGGCAATACATTTCAAATTCAATATCCTAAAAATGCAAGATATTAAAAGAGATAATCTATTTGCATGATCACATTGAAAATTATGGCTATGCCACTAACACTACAAACTAGATGATGACAATGAAGAGCAAAGTATCAGGGAAACTCTTCTCAAAAAGCTCTAGGCACCCTGGGACCTTCTCTACTGAGAAATGTTTCTCTTTCCTGCTAATTTAGTCTTTCGTCTCTTCATTTTTCTTTCTTTCTTTTTTTTTTTTTTTTTTGTCTAGCAACATTTTTTTATAGTCTGCTGATGACAATGAAGAGCAAAGTATCAGGGAAACTCTTCTCAAAAAGCTCTAGGCACCCTGGGACCTTCTCTATTGAGAAATGTTTCTCTTTCCTGCTAATTTAGTCTTTCGTCTCTTCATTTTTTTTTCTTTCTTTCTTTTTTTTTTTTTTTGTCTAGCAACATTTTTTTATAGTCTGCTGATATTTCTTGTACATTGATTTTGAGCTTTCTTTTAGTTGTTACTCTCAGGCAAGGGGCAAGGTGGTCAGTAAGCCTGCCACTGTCTGGTCCACCACAACCAACCAGCCACCCACCAGGATTAATACTGGAAACATTGCACTTAGCAAGTCATATATGCACATGAAGTTGTAAATATGAAATCACTTAAGATTTTATTATTTTATCTCTGAAATACAAATAAATCCCCACTCCTATAAAAATCTAAGATATTCCAAACTTTAGGTTTTTAAATTAATAATAAAGCTTATCCTTTGGGGAAGTAATTAGGCAAAAACAAAAGGAAAATTAAGCATGTCAGACAACTTGAGTAGAATGTTCAAAGAAGAGATCAGGTATATGTAAAATCTGGCATAGTATCTGTTGCACTACTTTTAGCAGAAATTTGAAATTTCCATCCATCGATTCATTACATATTATTAGTAATACATAATGTATAATATGTCACCAATTATCTATTGTGATTAATATTATGTGCATAATATACACTGATTATCTCCAGCTAAAATTAGGAACACATTGCTAATTGCAGTGTAATTTACTCTAATCATCTCCTAAAATATAAGCATATTTATTGCATATTTATGTGTTTAGTAATTCCTGCACTGTGCTGAATCCTATATCTTAATTTCTGTTATTTCCATCATTTTTGTGGCATTTACTCATGGAAAGCAATGACTATTCTCAGATTGTCTTATAGTCTGAAATCCACACTGTTAGTGTTTCGAGCTACAGCAAATTTCCATTTCTGTACCCAAAAAATGCCTCCCTCTCTTCCTCTGTGACACAAAACTCCTGCTTTCCCACAAATCCAAACCAACTAAACAACTTATGATTTCTACATTTGGCATCTTGGTCTTCTAACCCTAATCCATTTTCTTTTGAGTTGAAGGAATCCTGAATTCTGTATTTAATTTCTCAAATCATACCTTTGAGACAAACCTCCTTATGGCTCAGCTGTATTTCTGACTCATATTTCCTAACTGAAGGGATCAAAGACCTGGGATTTTGAGATGCAAAGAGTATGCTCTCTAACTGAAACCATAGTCTTCTCTGATCACTGTTTGATTCTCTGTACCTTTATTTTGCTTGAATACATATCTGTAGTAAATTTTCCATATTATATTTTCCTCAATGAATATTTATTACAACTTCCTAATTTAAATATATATGCTATACATTTGTAAAAATAACTATAACAATAAGATAAATGAATTTTTATTGACTCAAAATGTTTCAAGTGTATCAGGCAGTCAAGCAATACCTATTTTATAAGAGTAACTATAGCTTATTGTAAATAAATATGAAGTTCATGTTAAAACAAGTGTGTCCATTAGTAAAGACAGTAATAATAGCAGTGGTGAATCCTGTGATTCCAGTCATGTTTACAGAGCTTACACACCAGTGGTAGAGACAAGAAGGTGATCAGATGTCATCCTAGTAAATGATCTATGTGGGGACAGTTACCTGGTCTTGCAGGAGGGTCACATTCCTAAGTAAATGACATCACTCTGCGATTTTTGTCAGCTCACAGAATCATGCTGGTTTTTATCACCTTTATGGAAAGAGAATAAACATTATTTCCAGAAAAATAATCTTGATACTAATTTAGTTCTATATCTCAAAAATCGTTTCCAATGTGAACATTTTGGAAATATCTGCTGATGGGTCACTGTAAATTATTTCCCACTGACTCACCTTATTGGCTAGGAAAGTAAAAGACCACTGAGCACAGAAATTTGTACTCAATTACATAAAAATAAGGAATACTTACATAGTAGGTATTTCTCTAAATTATCAAGGCTTAATTGCCTTTGTTGAAAATATAATACATAATAATACATATACATAATAATACATAACTGAGTTACTTTGAGGAGTAAGAGATATAATCCATGGAAAAGCCTGGGTTAAAAGATGCAGTTGTAGTTCTGTTAGCACTGTTATAATGTTTATGATACATATTTGTATCTATCATTAGTACTTTATCTTATATCCCTCTATTTTATCTTAAAGTTTGCCTATCTATGTTCAGTCAACTTCCCAGGATTTCCTCACTAGGGCATCTGATTTCTGTTGGCACTGCGAGCCTCCCATTTGCCTAAGTTCCCAATGCCCAGAGATGTACATAATGTGCCCCAATGTCAGAAGCGGGTGTCTGACCCAGGTGACCTAGCTCAACAGTTATCAGACACCACATTCCTATTCAGAACTCAATGATTGTCATAAAACATTCAAGAGAAGTGATTTTGAATGCACTATTCTGAGAAAGATGAGTAAAAATAAGTTATAGAAAAATTTTACAGGAGCAATTTGATTCCATCTCTATTTTATATATTCTGTTTGCCTTTAAAATGCAAAGCTGATTATTTATATAGTGTCTATTTGAAGTTCAGGAAATATGACATGTTGATTTTATAGCAAAAGAAAATATATGTTCAATGATTTATGAGTACTGGGACAAAAATGGACTATAACAGAATAAGTAGAATAAAACAATTGTTGATTACCTTTCTCATATTTTGGAGAAATCACTGAGCTGCACTTTTTGTAGGGTGAGCTGTGATGTGATACTAACTTGTGGTTTTAATTAAGAGTAACAAAATAACAATTGTTTTTCTTGCTTGAACTCATACTTTACTTAAACCAACAGGGCACCTTTATAGTGAAGAGTGTCTCGTTGGCCCTGGGGAAGGCATCTCCAAGAATTGTCGCATTTTTAAAGTCAATGATGTTTATGAATTGGTAACTAAGAAATAACGGAGGCTGTTGCCTGGAAGGTTCTCTCACTGGGAGTAAGGGCAGAGCCACAAGTGGCTACTCTTTGTCCCTGACACCTCATCTTTCTGTCTCTGGGGATAAAACATGTCCCAGTAGGAGAGACTGTAGAAGGCATCACAGTCCTAACTTTGGTCTTCACCTATGTATGAGATGTGAGGATAATGCATTTCAAATTATCAAAAATCATTTCTTCTGCTCTGAGAAATCCACTTGGAAAACTCCAGAGCTCATGCATCTTCTGTTTGTTCTTAAGGCCTCTGAGCATATGAGGACAATATTTAGCATTACTGACAGCATTTATATGAGAATGAAAAAAATGATTTTGTAAAGAAGATATAGCACACTATGTCTTGAGTTTTAGATATTGAGAAGATATGAGTGTTAAATAAAATTTGTTGGCTGTCTTGGCGTGTGTGACTGCCACATCCGAGTACACAATTTCTATTTTTATAGGTGCTAAATGAGCCTCAGCATACTTTCTGGTCTGGGTTGAGCAATAAGGCTATGGGGGAAATAAATAGAAAAACCCTTCAGGAGGAACTGACCCCCTTTAATTTTCTCCAGGATTGGACCTAATGTCACTGACTTCCTAGAAATAATTTTATATGATGTTCCATAACCCTGGACACACTCACACTAGCTTCTAGAGTCTGCATTATTTGATACTTTTAGAAGATCGGGATGTGGGTCACACATCACACACTCTGTGTTACAGACTCATTCTTCTCTGTAATCACACATAACCCCATGTAAATTATTTGGTTGTCCCTGCAATGTCTTAGCATTCTTTATGTGCACGCAAAAACTATATGTTGTGGCCTGAGTTCAATCCCCAGCCAGGGAGTGACCCAGTTGGCACGGCCAACCTCTCCTGCCTTGCTTGTGTTCCTCTCTGCAGTGTATTTCAGTGGATCTGCCTGTTCTGCTCCCCATTCTGTCTCTGCTGAATCCTTTCTCCTTTGTGTCTCTGGCCTGTACCCAGTTCCTTTACACAAAAAAGAAATAAAAATAAATGAGCCCTATATTAAAAAATGTAACTGAGCTTTTAAAATAAACGCAATGAAGTTGAACGGATTCCTCATATTCTATAGAAAGAATGGATTCTGTAACTAAGATTGCTGAGCCCAGTTGCATGTGTGATCTACTTTTAGGGAGTTACTGAGGAATCAGCAGTAACAGAAGATAGAAATTTCAACTTTTAGCATGTTAGTTACAATCAACTCCGTGGATTCCAAACTTTATGTCTACATTACTTTGTATACTTACAATGTAATTTGGAAAATACAAAAATTTAAGTTATACCTGTGTTATCAGTCATCTTTTTGGGGCAACAAGTTTAATTAAACATCTTTGTTTATCCATAGAATATATTGGTTGAAGAATTATATAGTAAATACTTATCATAAAAAGAATAAATAGATAATGTCTATAGTATTTAAAACAATTGGATAAGAAAACTTTAATGAGTTCATAATATTTAACAATATTTCTAAACATTATATTGAGTTGGGTATTTGAAATAAAAATAACAGGTTGTATATTTTAGGACAGATACAAATATGCAATAATTCATTCAGGAAAATTCAGATTTCTAACAAAATTGATACTTATTAAAACAGCAAATATATAAAATAAGGAACAACTCTAAAGATGTTATGTTTCTAAATCACAGCACAATACATTTTTGTAGTAATTTCTCCAATGCCACCTTAACATCCTTGTTTCTCAGACAATATATAATGGGGTTTAACATTGGTGTGAAGATAGAATAGAAAAGAGAAAGGAATTTGTCCATTCCTGTTGAGTGATTTGACTTAGGTTTCATATACACAATAATGCCTGAGCCAAAGAATAAAGTCACAACTGTGAGGTGGGAAAAACAAGTGGAGAAGGCCTTGGCTCTCCCAGTGGCTGATGGCAGCTTCAGGATGGTGGAGACTATTTTCACATAAGATGCAACTATAAGAAAAGAAGGGATACTAGCAACTAATGCAGTAATCATATACAGCACCATTTCAACCCTGAAAGCATCCCCACAGACAAGCTGAACAACAGGAGGTGCATCACAGAAAAAGTGATTCAACTGGTTACATCCACAGAAGGTTGAAGAAAAGACTACAGAGATCAAGAATGTATGTATTGGAATAGCCATTGACCAGCAGGCAACTGCCAGCTGACCACACAGCTTATCGTTCATGATGACAGGGTAGAGTAATGGGTTGCAAATGGCCACATACCTGTCATAAGCCATGGCACTAAGAATAAAGCACTCAGTCCCTGACAAGATCAGAAAGAAATACATTTGAATAGCGCAGGCCAACAGAGATATATTTCCATATTGTCTACAGAGGTCTGCTAATAATCTGGGGACAGTAACTGACACATAACAAATTTCCAACAGTAAGAAATTCCTAAGAAAGAAATACATGGGGGTCTGGAGGGAAGAATCAACCTTAGTTATCATGATGATGAGGCTATTTCCTGAGAGAATAAACACATAGATTATCAGAAACACCGCAAAAAGAAATCCTTGAAGGTTGGGCACATCAGAGAACCCAACCAGGATGAATTCCACCAATGGCGTGTGGTTCCCCAGTGAGGAGTTCTGTCCTGGGCATTCCATCAATGGTCCAAATGACTTTTAGCCTTATTAATCAATTCAATCCTTGGCTTGAGTTGAACATTAGATGTATCATAGGACTGGTGTCAAATCCAATTTGATAGGATGGATGTCATTTTCTTCTTTGTTTTATATTTTGGGGAATACATCTCAAATGTCCTAAAAATGCAAGATATTAAAAACAGATTATCTATTTTCGTGAACACATTGGAAATTATAGTTTTGTCACCAACAATATAAAATAGATGACAATGAAGTCAGAGCAAAGCATCCAGGGGCCACTTCTCAAACAGCTCTAGGTAACCTGAGACCTTCTCTACTGAGAAATGTTTCTCTTTCTTGATTAATTTGATCTCTTCCTTTTTTCTATTTTTATTTCTGTCTAGCAGCACTGAATTTATAGTCTGTTGATATGATTTGTACATTAATTTTGAAGTTGCTTCTTTGTTACTCTCAGGCAACCCAAGAACAAAGTGGTCAGTAAATCTCCACAGTCAGCCCACTGCAATCAAGTTGGCCATATTATAGTGCAAATATTGCAATGAGCAAGCCCTAGTTGCACATAAAGCCCAAAATATGAAATAAATTAAGATTATATGATAATATCATTTTAATTCTAATATATCCTGGCTATTACAAAATTATAAGATTTTTCAAATGTTAGGCTTTTAGTAACAATCAGATAAGCTTATCCTTTGGGGATTAATTAGACAAAGAAAAGGTACTTGAAGCCATGTCAAAGAATTTGAACAGAGTTCAGACATGAGTAAAACCTGCCATAGTATCCTATGTTTGATAATAATTTTGAATATCTGTCCATCTATACAACCATCATATAAATGTATTAATATATATCGTATATATCACAATTAATATATTTGATGGATATACAATATGATTATCTGAAAACTCTAATGATCTCCATTCAAATTTAGAAACACACTGAAAATTGCAGTGTAACTTATCCTAATAATCCCTTAAAATGTAAGTATTTTTAGGCCCTCCCTGGTGGCGCAGCGGGTTAAAGCATTGCACTAAGAAGCTTAAGCCACTTCCACATGAGTTTGATCCCCGCCTGCCTCGGAGGTGACCATGGCGCGGCAGACCTCTCCTGACCCGCCCACTGCTCCCCTCAGCAGTGGACTTCGTTGATCTGCCTGTTCTGCTCCCCACTCTGTCTCTGGTGAATTCTCTCACCCTCCACATCTCTGGCCTGTACCCCAGTTCTGTATGAATAAAGTAAATAATCTTTAAAAAAAATGTAAGTATTTTTATATCAGGAAATAGTAATTCCCCTTTGTGCTGAATACTACATCTTAATTTTTTATTTACTTATTTTGTAGCATTTATTCAAGTAAAACAATGACCTATTCACAGATTGTCAGAGTCCGAAATCCACTTTGTTTTCAACTACAGTCATTTCCATTTCTGTAGGATACAACTCCCTTTCTTCCTTTGTGATACCAAGCTTCTCCTTATCCACAAATCTAAACCCATGAAACAGTTTATAATTTGCACATTCTATTTCTTGTTTATCTTAACCCTAATTCCCTATCTTCTCAGTTCAAGGAACCCTGAATTCTGTCTCTAGTTTCTCAAATCACACCCTCAAGACAAACATCCTCTGTGTTTATGACTCACATTTCTGAACAAAAAGGATCAAGGACCTGGGATTTTGAGATTCAGAGTATGCTCTCTAAACTGAAGCCATAGTTTTCTCTTGGGTTTCAATGTTTGATTCTCTGTACCTTTATTTTCTCTGAATTCACAATTTGGTAGTTTTGTTCCCATATTGTACCATCTCAGACTTTGAATATTCTACCTTTCTGGTATTTGTACATAGACTAAATCTTTGAAAAACAACTATAGCAATTAGAGAAAATTTTTTCATTGACTCAAAATGTTTCAAATGTATCAGGAAGTCAAACAATACATATTTGATAAGAATCACTATAACTTATTGTGATTAAGTATGAAGGGCATATTAAATAAAAGTGTGTCCATTGGTAAGGATAGTAATAACAGTGGTGAATCCTGTGATTTTTGTCATGTTCACAGAGCTTACCCACCAGTGGTAGAGGCAGGCAGGAGGTGAGATGTCACCCTAGAAAATGCAGAGATACATATGGGAGAGTTATCCATTTTAGTTCAAGGTATCCCAAATTTTATCTTTCTTTTCTCAATTCAGACTCTCAAGACAAACCTCCTCATGGCTCGTATGATCTTATGACACATTTCAAACAGAAGGGATCGAGAATTGTGGATGATTGAGATTCAGAGAGTATGCTATATAAACTGGAACCATAGTCTTCTCTTGATCTCTATGCTTAATTCTCTGAAACTTTGTTTTTTCTGAATGCAGAACTGGGTAATTATGTTTCCATATTGTATTTTCTAAAATTTTGAAAATGTATAACACCTTCCTAATTTTTATATATGTAATAAGCTACACCTTTGAAAAACAACTATAGCAAGGAGCGATATGAATTTTCATTGTCCCAAAATGTTTCAAATGTATCAGACAAAGCACATATAGGTACTGATAACTACTATGCTTTATTGTGGATAAATATTAATTGCATGTTAAATAAAAGTTTGTCCTTTGGTAAGGATAGTAGTAATAGTAGTAGTTAATCTTATTATTCCAGTCATCTTTACAGATCTTAGCCATCAGTGGTGAGGTGATACAGGGAAGTCAGGTGTCACCCTAGAAAGTGCAGATCTATGTGGGGAGAGTTACCTGGTCTTGGGGGAGGCCACATTTCTAAGAAAGTAACATCGCTCTGAGATTTTGTCAGATCACAGAATCATGCTGTATTACCCCTTTAAAGAAAGAGAATAAACATACTTTCCCATAAAACAGGTACTCATGCTCACTCAGTTTTATAACCCAAATGCCTAGTGTTTACAATGTGAATGTTTTAGAATTAGCTTTCGACAGGTAATTGGAAATTATTTCACACTGAATCACAATATTGCCCAAGTAATTAAACATTCACTGTGTAAAGAACTTCATATTTAATTACATTAAAAAATAGAACTGTTTGGGTAATATGTATTTATCTAATTTATCAAGCTTTAATTTTCCTTATTGAAAATATACAAAAAATATAGTCATAATGTATGCATAAATAAAAATTATTTAAAATTTGAAAAAAGAAATATAGAGCCTTATTATTATGTAAATAAGGGAATTATTTTGTAGAGGAAGAGATATAATCCATAATAAGAAAAAGTCTAATTTAAAAGAGTCATAATAATATGTAACTGAGTTATTTTGATAAGAGATATAATCTCTATAAGAGCATAGGTTAAAGGTCACGTCACAGATGTAGTTCTTTGAGGCATTTTTATGTTTATCACATATATCATGTCTATCATTACTTTATCTGATAGCCTTTTTTCTTTATCTTAAATTTTGCTTATCTTATATTCAGTAAACACTACCAGATTTCCTCACTAATGCATCTGACTTTTGTAGGCACTATCAGTATCACATTTTGCCCAAGTTCCTATTCATAGAGATGTAAACAACCTGCTGCTCATTGTAAGGAAGTGGTGTCTCACCCAGGTGACTTAAATCAGCAGTGTGCTCAGACCCCACATCTGAATCAGAGTTCAATAGCTGTCATAGAGCTCTCAATGAGAAGTGATCTTTGAATGAACTATTCTGAAAAAGATGAGTAAAACTAAGTTAAATAAAAATTTTGCAACAGCAAGTTAATTTCCTCTCCATTTTACATATACATGATACGATAAGAATCGGAAAATAGTACTTATATAATGTATATTTGAAGTACAGAAAACTATACTGAGAAATTAATTTGAATTGCAAGGAAATATATTTTCAATGATTTTTTTAATTATTAAGATAATACACACTATCATAAAACAAGCAGAGTAAATAATCACTGCCTACCTTTTTCATATTGTGAAGACATCACTGAGCTGGATTTTTTATAGGCTAATATGCTATGGTTTTAATTATGAGTAAAAAATTATTGCTTTTCTTCCTTGAATTCATACTTTATTTAAACCAACAGTGTACCTTTATAGTAAAGAGTATTTCTTGCTCTGGGGAATGCATGATCCAAGTATTATGCATTTTTAAATTCAAAGATGTTTATGAGTTGCTAACTAGGAAATAACTAAGGCTGTCCCTTGTTGGATTAGCAATGCCTGGAAGGTTCTCTCACTGGAATATGCTTGAGGGGCATGAGCCCCATGGCTACTCCTTATCTCTGGCTCCTCAACCATTCTCTTGTCTCAGAGGTGCACAGCAAGTATCCATTGGGAAAAAACTGTAGAAGGCATTTGCAGTCTTAATGTTGGTCTAGATCTATGTATGGACCCTAAAGATACTAAATTTCAAATTATCAAAATATTTTTTTCTGCTCAGAACATGTCACTTGGAAATATTCCAGAGCTCACCCATCATCCGTTTGTTCTATGATGATAGAATTTAGCCTTAGTTACAGGCATATATAAAAACAAACAAAAAAAAATTGATTGGTCAGGAGGATAGCACACCAAGTCTTGAGTCTTATAGAGAGAGAAGGTATGAATGTGAAAATCAAAAGTTGGTGTCTGACTTGTTGTGTGTGACTGCCATATCTGAATACACATCTGTATTTTTCTAGACTAAATGACCCTCAGCATAACTTTCTGATCTGTACTGAGAAGATAAGACCATGGGGAAAACAAACAGAAAAAGCTTGCAGGGAAACTGACCTGCTATTTTTCCCAAGGGTTGTACCTAATTATCATTAGAAATAATCTTATGTGATGCCCAAACACATGTGCACACACACATACACAGAGACAGCCCATTTATGTTTTAGTAATATAAGTTTGATACTTGAAGATAAAATTTTCATTGTATAAAGAAATTGAAAATAAGTTCATTTTTTATTGATTAGAAGTTCTTTGATTCTCTTTTGTGTCACAAATCCCAAAATCAATAACCTTTGTTAAAGTGAATTATGAAACAAAACCTAATAATCACCTTGCTTCCAAACAACCAACTTTGTAATCCCTCTACTCATCAAAGGCTCTGGATTTCTGCTGTGAATCATAGTCCGTGTTTAATTTCTTGTCTTTGTATTGCAGACAAATCTCATTTAGTAGTCATGATATTTCCCTTTATTTGCAATATTCGTGTGGAGGGTTCTACACAGGACAATGGGCCTTTTCACTTTTCAAAATTGTCTTGGACACATGAGGAAGTGTGTGGATGCAGTGTGCACACAATCAAATGCAGTGATAAAGGTACATTTGAAGAATGTACCTGATTAAACCTGGTTCTGCAGATACAGATCAGACCCAGAAAGTCACCTGTAGGAAGTTGTGCTGCTCCAAGCTTCTGTTGAAGCAAGTCTTTATAGGTGTGAACTTGTACCCACAGAAAAATGCACCAGGATCCACACACACACAATTTGTGTCAAGCTAATGTTATATCCAGAACCCAATAATGAGGATGCTTTACCAGCATAAATGCTGGATTATAGACTACTTTCTCTGACTCTTGTTAGAAGAATGAAATTTGGGTTGAGCATCACCCATTCTGTGTCACAGACTCATCACCATTGTAGGCACACGTGACCCCAGCTCAATTATTTGGTGATAATGAAGCTGCCACCTCTTGCATCACTGTGCTCAAATCTATACAAACTTCAGGGAACACATATCCCAACAAGGTACAGTTCTTCTCTGTGACAGTATGTTGCAAATGTTGCCTCAATGGTATTTGTGCTAGAGGTGAACAACATCTTGGCCAGGCTTGACACATGCTAGCTAGAACAGAATTTTAGAAAGTCCTCCTCATCCAATGGAGACAGTCATTATGCTTCTTCCAATTGTTCTGTGGTGTTGAGGGGAAAACACTGGTGATAAGTGGCCCTTCAGTCTCTACAGAAAGAGTATGTGGTAGTTCAAGCCCTCATCCTTATCACAGGGCCCCACCTTGCCATGGTGATCCCTTCTCCAGAAGTAGCTGACCTTGGTCTGTCCTTCTCCACGCACCCAAGTGATAGGGCCACACTCTGGGTCACAGGAGGGATTGAGGCTTTCCATGGCCTTATGACTACACTTGTTTCCTTCATCCTCCTTAAGCTGGATACCCAACATGGGGCTGTTAACACAAAATTCTAAGGCAACACACTTTTATCCTTTAAAAAACAAGCATTTTTTAAAAAATATTAACAACATTTATGTAGATCACTATATTTTCCTTAGGGATACAGTTTCAAAAAGTTAGATATATATTACCACACTACATTCACAATCAAATCACGATTACTTATATTACAAATAGGTAAATTCTGATGTGTTGATGTTGACTGACCCAATATTCACCCTCTGTACTGCTGCTGAGAGATCTTGGATCATTTTGTTGTTGTCAACATGGCAGGTAGCCGATGTTAGTGAGTAGGAGGAAGCTCTATAGGGAACATTGCTAGTGATGTTTTGGAACAACCCCTCATAATTTTTTTAATAGCACCTTCACAAAGAATTACATCTCTGTAATTCTTTCTGATTTAGTTTTTTATATTTGCTAACTACTTATACAGTGTTCAAAGAACATCACTTTATTTTGTTAAAATTGAATAACTTGAATTGAAAATAAATTTTTATGTGTTTTTTTCCCAATTGTTTCTCCTTAAGCAGAAAATTTATGTCAAAAATATTTATGCAGACAGTGTGTTGTTTATAAATATCACTCACTTATAGAAATCTCAGATCATAAATTTGGGAGAGGGAATGCTAGTGAGGGCTTCTGTATTGGAAGGAAACTCAGGTGAACAATGCAGGAGCCTGGGAAGTTTGTGACAAGAGACCTAGAGCTTGTGGGTCATGGAGAAGGAAAAAAATGTGGAAAACACATGACTACTCACCACGTATTACAAAATTAAAATTATAATGTATCTTTCTTAAAACCGACACTGCTATTCTTTTTCAGTAAAACCTATAAAATTACTAATATTACAATAAGAAAAATATAAGCATAACTCAAATATTCTACCTCAATAAGACAGTTAGTAAATGTAACAGAAAACCAGAGTTAATTTTTTATTCCATTACTCAAATATTTGTTCCTCCAGTTTTAACATTCTTTATGTGCATTTAAGATAAGATCTGTATAAAAACATTTAATTATGCTATTGAAATGGATGCAAGGAAGGTGAATCGAATTAAGTCACATTCTAGAGCAAGACTGGAGCTAAGATAGCTGAGGCCTAGTGTATGCGTGATTCATCTTCAGCGACTCAGCTGATGAATTGGCAGTAAGAACAAGTACATTTTTTTTATTTTTTGATATATTAAAATACAGTTAAGTTTCTTGGACTCCAAATGTTTATTTATGTACTTCACTTGGATAATTATAATACAAAATGGCTGAAGTAGAAAGAAAATGTTACACCTGTATAGTAGTCATCCTTTTATATCAGTAATTTTTTCAGATGTTATAGGTTCTGCAGATCTGTAAATAGATTGTGTGTGTGCATGCAAAGAAAAGGTAGATAAAATTCTATGGTTTTCAAATAAGCACTTATATCAACAAATGTCAGTGATTCCAATGAGATATTAACAGTATTTCTAAAATTTATATTGGGTTGAGTATTTATTTGACTTAATAGTAACAGGTGAATTTATTTATGAGAGATAAATAAATATATGAAAGCATCTGTAAGAGTTCAGGTTTCTAGTATAATTAAAGAAAAACCAAATGCAAATGTCAAAAATAAGAAACAATTTTTAAGAAGTTATATTTATGAGTCACAACACAATCCATTTCTGTAAGAATTTTCCCAGTGCAACCATAACATCTTTGTTCCTCAAACTGTAGATAATAGGGTTGAACATGGGTACCAAGATGGTGTAAAATAGAGAGAGGAATTTGTCCATTCCTGTTGAATAAGTGGACTTAGGTTTCATATACACAATGATGCCTGATGCAAAGAATAAAGTCACAACTGTGAGATGGGAAGAGCAAGTGGAGAAGGCCTTGGCTCTCCCAGTGGCTGATGGCAGCTTCAGGATGGAGGAGATTATTTTCACATAAGATCCAAGAATGAGAAAAGAAGGTATACTTGCACCTAACGCAGCAACTGCATAAGTTAACATTTCAACCATGAAAGCATCCCCACAAATAAGCTGAACAACCGGAGGTGCATCACAGAAAAAGTGATTCAGCTGGTTACATCCACAGAAGTTTGAGGAGAAGACAACAGAGATGAATAATGTATGCATTGGAATTGCCGTGGTCCAGCAGACAGCTGCCAGCTGTGTACACAGCCTACTGTTCATGATGACAGGGTAGAGTAGTGGGTTGCATATGGCCACATACCTGTCATAAGCCATGGCAGTGAGGATAAAGCACTCAGTGTCTACCAAGATCAGAAAGAAATACATTTGAATAGCACAGTCCAGCAGCGCAATATTTCCATACTGTCTACAGAGATCTGTTAGTAATCTCGGGACAGTAACTGACACATAACAAATTTCCAAAAAAGAAAAATTCCGAAGGAAGAAATACATGGGGGTCTGGAGGGAAGGATCAATCTTAGTTATCATGATAATGAGGCTATTTCCCATAAGGATAAAGACATAGATTATCAAAAATACACCAAAAAGGAATCCTTGGAGGTTTGGAACATCAGAAAACCCAATCAGGATGAATTCCACCAATGCAGTGTGGTTCCCCAGTGAGGAATTCTTTCCTGGGCATTCCATCTATGAATGAAATTATTTCAAACCTTAGATGTTAATTACTCTTTCAGTTCAGGCTGAAATTTGGACGAGTTAAAGTATAGATTTTATAGATGTTAATGAACATTGAACAGATATCCAGTTTTCTTGTTTGTTTCTATATTTTAGGTAATGCATTTCAAATCTAATATAATAAAATTCTGGGAAATTTAAAAAGATAATCTATTTTCCTTATCATGTTAAAACATATAATAGATCAATAACACTGAAAATAACGGACATTAGATTAGAGGGAACGTGTTAAGAAGCAGCTCTGGCAACCTGGGACCTTCTTCAATAAGACATGTTTCTACTTCCTGATTAATTTATTCTTATTTGGTATTTATGTCTATTTTTTTCTGTCTAGCACCATGACATTTACAGTCCATTATATGATTCTTGTCCATTGATTTTAATGATTCTCCTTTGAGTCCCACTCACGCAGCCCAGGGCAGGAGGTCAGTGAGTCTGCACTGCCTGATCCCCTTTATCCCACCTGGCCACTCACCAGCTACTTAGATAATAGAAGACTCTATGTGCACATAAAGTCTAGAATGTGAAATAAACTATGATTTTTGTTATAAGACATCCACAACTCTACCATAGTCTCCATGGTTCTAAAAGTTCTAGGCAATTTACAAACTTCAGGAATTTATTAATAATGAGTCAAGTTTATCCTTTTATAGCTAGTTATAAAAAGTAAAGAAAATGAAGGTTGTCAGAGATTTTGATCAGACAAGTGACACTGACACCATATTTATGTATATGAAATCTGTCATTGTATACCTTCTGTGTTTAATAGGAGATTTGAATATCTATCAATTCACCTACTTATCTATCATTTAATATTACTAATGTATAACATTAATTATGGATTATAATTAATAAATGATATTAATGAAGGATATAGTTCATAAATGATATATTATGATAAATTGCCATTTATGATAAGAGATTGTTATGATAAATATATACAACAAAAATGAAATATGCTGCATATCATTTTTTTATGTTGAAGTTCACTTATGATTTATCCGATCATGGAGTCGGTGATTCCAATCTAGCAGAGGAGGGAATTTGGTAGGAATACTGAGCTTAAAAACAGTTGGCAGTTCTATGTTCAGTGATACAAACTAACATCAACATCTGGATGAATCCATTCTAACTTATTGGGCTTTTATGTACCAATTTTTTAAATTTTGAGCACATAAAGAGAAGTACTATAGAAGTACAAATAAATGAAACATGCAAATCTTATTTACCATATGACAGCATATCCCAAGATAACTTTCTTTAAATAACTTTTTTTCTGAAATTGATCTACTCTTTCCATTAAGAATCAGAGAAACTTTTAATATGGTAGGTTGAGTTGCCATTTTAAAAATCTCTCTTAACAGGGAAGGCATAGCTGTGAAATGTGGAGGTTTCGTGTTTTTTTTTAAATAATTTTATTATTAACAATTTTGAACATTTGTTATGATACCCAAGCTGTTAATGCTTTACTTCTATGTTCTCATTAATTTGTCCCAATTTCTGTGAGCACTATGATATTCACCTTTTGAAAAAGATCCAGGTAACAAAGAAAGTGTAAATAACTTGTTCAATGTCAGGAAGCTGCTATCTGAACCAGGTTGCTTCAAACTCAATAGCACAATGCAGGTCCCACATACTTAATCAAATCTCAAAGGTTGTCATAAAGTATACAATAATAAGTAATTTTTAAATACAATATGCTGAAAATATGAGTGAAACTATTCACAAAAGCAAGTTTATTTCATGTCCACTTATATCTACTTTATTATTATAAAAATTAAAAACTGATTACTTACAGTTACACCGTATATTTCAAGTTCAGGAGATCATTATCAAAAATGAAATTGATTGGAAAAAAAGGAAGGTGTCTTTTAAGGACTTTTGATTATTGAAATTAAGAAATACACTCTGATAAATTAAGCAGGGTAAAATAATGATGTTTGCCTTTTTCATATTATGCGGAAATCATTGAATTGCTTTTAATATAAATAATAAGGTGTTATGGTCTTAATTGTGAAGTAACAATTCATAATTTACCTTTTATTTTTCTTCCTTGAACTGATACTTAAATCAACAGGAAACTTTTATAGTAAAGAGTGTCTGATTAGCCATAGGGAATTGTCCTCCAATTCTTGTTGCGTTTATCAGGTGAAAGCAGGAAACAGCCGAAGCTGTCTCGAGTCTGATTAAAAATGCCTGGAGGTCTCTGTCTCTGGGGATGTGGGTTGAGAAGCAGTAACCCTGTGACCAGACCTCTATCTCTGGCAAGCCCATCTTTGGGGAGTACAAGTCTCCACTGGGAGAGGCTGTAGAAGGCGCTCACAGTACTAACATTAGAATAGAACTATGAATAAAATCTGATACCACATTTCACACTATTAACCAAAAATTATTTACTGCAAATAATATAATTTGGAAGGTCTCTAGAGTTCAGGCATCATCCGTGTTTGGGATAAGGGTGTCATTTATCATTAGTTACAGAGGTTTATATAAGAAACAAAAATAAGTTTATACAACAACATATAGGACGCTGTCTTGAGTTGTGAGTGTAAAAATGAAACTATGTGGATATTAAAAGTGATAGAGAAAATGTAGAGTGAATTTAATTGCAAATACACTCATTTAACTTTCTCTCTATTGATTAACCATCATTAAATATATAACGCATATAAAGTGCTCTGCTCTATTTTTCATCACACACAATAGTTAGACCCTACAGGTTGGTCACAATGTTTCAGGTTAAATTCCTGATCATCCTTCAGGAGTCTACATGTTACATTTGGTGAATAGTGGCATGTTATTCCACCAGAAAGATACATATTTTAGTTTGACATTCTCATATCCCTCTAATATAATTTCTTTTTGGCCCTTAGGTGTGACATTTTAACTTTTCTTCCATTTTAATATAAATTCCTCAGCTCTTACTCATCCATCTTTGTAATTGAAAGCACTTAGCTCCAACACATAGCCTCATTTATACCGAACATTCTGGAGCTCAGTAATTTAGAAACTCAATCACTGACACATTCTTTAATAAGTTAGCAACAAAAAAAATGTTGATCGCCAAGCATTCCTTCTTCGATCCACTTTCTATGACTATAATGGGAACATTGAGCAGAAGCAGATAAAAATCAACAATTAAACCATGTTTTAGTATTCATCTTTCATTAAATTGACTTATCAGGCAG
>NW_004567116.1:6955753-6961683 GCF_000260355.1 Condylura cristata | reverse complement strand
AGATTATTTTCACATAAGATATAAGTATCAACAAAAAAGGCACAGCAACAACTATGGTAGCAATCACATAAGTCAACATCTCAATCATAAAAGTGTCCCCACAAACAAGCTGAACAACTGGAGGTGCATCACAGAAAAAGTGGTTCATCTGGTTACATCCACAGAAGGGAGAAGTAAAGACCACAGAGGTGAATCCTATATGGACTGGAATTGCCGTGGTCCAGCAGACAAGTACCAGCTGTATACACAGCCTACTGTTCATGATGACAGGGTAGAGTAGTGGGTTGCAAATGGCCACATACCTGTCATAAGCCATGGCAGTGAGGATGAAGCACTCAGTGTCTCCCAGGATCAGAAAGATATACATTTGAACTGCACAAGCCAGAAAGGAAATATTTCCATACTGTTTACAGAGATCAGTTAATAATCTGGGGACAGTGACTGACACATAACACATTTCCAAAAGGGAAAAATTCCGAAGGAAGAAATACATGGGGGTCTGGAGGGAAGGATCAACCTTAGTTATCATGATAATGAGGCTATTTCCCATAAGAATAATAATGTATAGTATAAGAAATATACCAAAAAGTAATCCTTGAAGTTTGGGAACATCAGAAAACCCAATCAGGATGAATTCCACCAGTGTAGTATGGTTCCCCTGAGGGGAAATTTGTCCTTTGCATTCCATCTATAAATAAAATGTTTTCAAGGCTTAAAACTATAATCAGTCCTTTGGTTCAAGCTGAAATGTGGGCTGTATTAAAATCATTGCTTTCAAATCGCTGGCACAGAATTGATATCCAGTTTTCATGCTTGCTTTATACTTTTATAAATACATTTCAAATCCAACATCCTAAAATTACAACTTGTAAAAAGAGATATTCTTTTCCTCCTGCTCATGTTAATAATTACAGATGTGTCACAAATACTGCAAAAAAGATGACAAAAAATAAGAACAATTCATGCCAGGAAACTATTCTCAAACAGCTCTAGGTAGCCTGGGATTTCTTCTAATCTGAAGATCCTGATTATTAATCATTATTAATTTGGTCATTTTGCTTGTTCTTTCTTTTTTATTTTTCTGAGTGACAACTTCTAATTTAGAATCTGTGCATATGATTCTTGCACATTACTTTGATGTTTCTCCTGTGAGTCTCTTTCAGGCAGCCCACGGGCAGGTGGTCAGTGAGTCTCCACGGACTGGTCCATGTCAGCCCACCTGGCCATTTCTCAGACATGATGCACCTTAGCAAGTCATGTGGGGCAGTAAATCTAGAATGTGCAGTAAGACTTTGTTATAATGTTTCCTTAACTCTATGGTTGTACGGAATGTTTTCATTAGTGAACACATTCCAAATTTTACTTTAGTAGTAATTAGATAAGCTTATCCTTGCAGGGGATAATTAGACAACGAAAGGAAAATGAACATTTGATCAGAGTTCACATATGACACCAGATTAAGTAAAACAATTGTTTAACTTACTTATGTCCTTAATAAAAGTTTGGATATGTTCTACCATTTAGTATTAACACAGCATACAGAATATATGCTACATAACAGATGAATTATGATGTGTGCTGTGTATAATACATACTTTGAATAGCTATATATGAATTTAGAAACGCTGCTAAATGCAATTTAAGCGTAACCTACTAAGCTCTAACTATAAGCATCTTTAAATCCAATTATGTTCAGCAATTGCTGCACTCTTCTGAAACCTAGATTTTAGTTTTTGTCATTTCCATCCAGTATTTATGTGTCTGTTCATATATATTGCTGACATTTTTCACAGATTGTCACATAATATGAAACCCCCATTGCCATGTGTTTGGAACTAGGGTCATTTCCCTGACCAGCTTCTCCTTCAGTTCTGTGGAATACTCCTTCTGTCTCTTCCACAAAACTCCTCTTCCTGCCCACAAATCCAAACCAATGAAACAATATACAATTTCCAAATGTTGTTTCTTAATTCTCTTTCATTCTTAATTTCTTCCTTCTCAGTAAAGAATCCTGAATTCTGTCTTTAGTTTCTCACAGCTCACCCTCAACATGAACGTTCCCTCGTAGCTGATACCTTCTGAATAGAAGAGCTCAAGGGCCGATGATGATTTAGAGTTGAAGAATATGTTCAGTAAACTGAAACCCAGTGGGTTCCGCTGCCTGCTTTTGGATCTCTGTGCATCTCTGTTTCTCTGTGCCTTTATTTTTTCTGATTCACAATTTAGTAGCTATTTCCTCACATTGAACCTTCTCAAACTTTGAAGACTTATATCACTATATCACTCTCCTAAAGGTGTGTTTTTTTTTCTTTCAGAAGCTATACTTATAAGAAAAGACTGAGTCAAAGAGAATTGAATTTTCATTGACTCAAAATATGGTATAATGTATCAGATAATTAATATATATTTGTAGATATTGCAGCAGTTTATTATGGATAAATATTAAGTGCATGATAAATACTAGTGTGTCAAATGCTAAGGATACTAATTGTAAATAATATTACTTCAGTTGTATTTTTACAGAGTTTACAGACTGGTAGTAAAGTCAGATGGAGAAGTCAGATGTCACCCTAGAAAATGAAGTTCTCTGTGCAGAGAATTACCTGGTCTCACAGGAGTGCCATAATCAGAAGGAAAAGACATCCAATTTGAGATTTTGCCAGAGATCAGGCTATCTGAAATCATGCTGTTATTTTCAATTTTAAAGAAAAAGAATAAAAATCACTTACAAAATCAAGCCAAAAAACAGGCCTCATATCCTCATTCAGTCCAATAACACAAAATATGTGTTATATAGTAAGTGGTTTGTCAACTTCTGCTGACAGGTAGTGGAAATAATTTCCCACTGACTCAACAATCTTGTCCTCGTTAGCTAAAGACCTCACTGGCCAAATCACTGATGCTGAGCTACCTAAGTAAAAATTTATATATTTTGGCAATATGTTCATATTCTAATTATCAGAGCTTGATTTTTTGCTGTTATTGTTGATAATAAACACTGTGACAAAAACATGTAATTCAGGCAGTTATTTTGAGAGGTAGGAAGCATAATCAAACAGGCTGGCTTAAGAGATGCAGTTTTAGTTCAATTCAGCACTGTTATGTGATCATGATCCTCCTCGTTGCATTTCTCATGATTATTTTAACTTATATCCTTTCTGTTTTAACTTGAAGTATGTTCATCTTTTAACCAGCCATGGAGTAGATGCATCACAGTAGGATTGTGGCAGGAACATTGAACTTAAAAATATTGACAGTTCCATGCTCAGCGATACAAACCAGCACCAGTAGCTGGAGGTAACTTCTGTACCAGTTTCTTGAGTTTTGAGCATCTAAGAGTAACACACATATTCTATAGAAACAGAAATAAAATTTAAGTCCAAGTCTAACTCAAATCTTACTTAATATATGAAAGCATGTCCCATGAAAGCATGTCCCAACTAACACTGCTTAATTATTTTCTAAAATGAGTCGAATTTTTTCATTAAATATCAGAGGAACTTTGGCAATTTTAACATGGGAGGTGGATTACCCTTCGTCAATTTTCTTTCTTAACAGGAATTGGCAAAGCTGATATATGTAGGTAGCCTGGTTGTTTGAAAGTTTTTTATTAAAATTGGCAATTTTTGAACACTTATTTTAACTGTGTTGTTAATGCTTTACCTGTATTTCCTTATTCATGTATCTGAAATTCTGTAGGTACTGTTAGTGTTCATATTTTGCATCGAGAAGTTAAATAACCTGCTGGTGTCAGGAAGTTAATGTCTGACCCTGGTGACTTCAAATGCAGCAGCACAATGCAGACTCCACATTCTGAATCACAATTCAATGGTTTTTACAAAACATTCAATGAGGAATGATTTTGAATGCAATATTCTGAAAAACATGAGCAAGATTAAGTTTAAAAAAACTTCAAACAGCAAGTTGATTTCATCTCCATTTTATATATTCTTTACTGTATAAAAATTAAAGGCTGATTACTAACAGTATGTTGTTCATGTTCATAAGATGATTCTGACAAATGAAATTGGCAAATGGAAACTATTTTCAACGACTTGATTATGGAGAGAAAAAAATACACTCTAATAGAATACGCAGGCTAAAATAATCACTACTCACCTGTTTCATAGTGTGGAGAAATCACTGAGCACCGGAGCATCTCTTTTATACAGAATAAGGTGCTAGGTCCTTTAAACTTGTGGTTGTAATTATAAAGTAACCCAGTTATAGATTGTCTTCCATGAATTCATACTTTACTTAAATCAACAGAAATGGTTCCTAGGAAATAGTGTCTTGATCATGATGAGGACTTAATGCTTCATTTCTTATTACATTTATAAACTCAATGACCTGTTCATCAGATGGTAACCAAGACCGCCTCAGGGTGGATTAATGATGCTAGGAAGGTTCCCTCTCTTGGGAGTAAGGGTTGAGGAGCAGTCACCTCCTGACCACCCCTCTGCCCCTGTGTCCCCATCCTCTTGCCTCTGGGGAGTACAGAATGTCTCCACTGAGAGAGGCTATAGACGGCATTCACATGCTTAATGCTGGCTGGATCTCTGTATGGAAATGAGGATACTCAATTTCATATTTTTAAGTCACTTTATTTCAAAATATGTAACCTGCATAATCTCTACACTTCATGCTTCATTCATATTGTTGCCAATGCCCTCTGGTCATACAGTTATTACTTATCATTATTTACAGGGATTTCTATAAGAAAGAAAAATGAATGTGGACAAGGAGGTGTTGGACACTGACGTTTGAGTTTTATACATTGAGAAAGAATGAATGTAAAAACAACAGTGTGTGGGATTTTTTTTAATTATTTTTAAAAAGATTTATTTATTTATGCTTACAGAACTGGGTTACAGGCCAGAGGTGTGGTGTTGAGAGGATCACCAGAGACAGAGTGGGGAGCAGAACAGGCAGACAGACTGAAATACACTGCTGAGGGGAGTAGTAGGCAGGTCAGGAGAGGTCTGCCACAGCCATGTGTGTCACCGCCCTAGAGGAGGATCGAACTTGTGCTGCAGTGGTTTTGGAGAGCTTCATAATGCGGTGCTTTAACCCACTGAGCCACCAGGGAAGGCCCCATTGTGTGTGTTTTAAGGTGAAGGAGAATCAAGATAGAGTGAATTTTATTGTTCATTCATTCACTCATTGAATTTTTTCTATAAATTAATAAACAGTAATGTATGTAGATATAACCTGTGTTTGGGATGAGGGTGTCATTTATCATTAGTTACAGAGGTTTATATAAGAAACAAAAACGAGTTTATAAAACAAAATATAGGACGCTGAGTCTTGAGTTTTTTATATGGAGAAGGTGTGAATGTAAACATGAAATTATGTGGGTTTTTAAAGTGATAGGGAAAATGTAGAGTGAATTGAATTGTAAATACATTTATACAATTTTCCCTCTTGATTAACCATCATTAAATATGTAAGTATATAAAGTGCTCCACTCTATTTTTCATCACACACAATAGTTAGACCCTACAGGTTGGTCACAATGTTTCAGGTGAGATTCCTGATCATCCTTCAGGAATCACATGTTATATTTGGTGAATAGTGACATGTTATTCCTACCAAAAAAGATAAAATTTTAGTTTGACATTCTCATATCCCTCTAATATAATTTCTTTTTGGCCCTTAGGTGTGACATTTTAACTTTTCTTCCAAAGGAAAAACAAATGGAAAATGTGATAAATAAGAAACAATTTTGAAAGATTACATTTTTTTCACAACACAGTCCATTTCTGTAGGCATTTTCCCAGTGCCGCCATAACATCTTTGTTTCGCAGACAATATATGATGGGGTTAAACACTGGTATTAAGATGGTATAAAAAAGAGAAAGATATTTGTCCATTCCTGATGAGTGAGTGGATTTAGGTCTCAAATACACAACGATGCCTGATCCAAAGAA
>NW_004567116.1:6941970-6951803 GCF_000260355.1 Condylura cristata | reverse complement strand
TCCCCATCCTCTTGCCTCTGGGGAGTACAGAATGTCTCCACTGGGAGAGGCTATAGATGGCATTCACATGCTAATGCTGGCTGGATTTCTGTATGGAAATGAGGATACTCAATTTCATATTTTTACGTCACTTTATTTCAGAAAAATGTAACCTGCATAGTCTCTACACTTTATGCTTCATTCAAATTGTTGCCAATGCCCTCTGGTCATACAGTTATTACTTATCATTATTTACAGGGATTTCTATAAGAAAGAAAAATGAATGTGGACAAGGAGATGTAGGACACTGATGTTTGAGTTTTATACATTGAGAAAGAATGAATGTAAAAACGACATTGTGTAGGAATTTTTTAAATTATTTTTGAAAAGATTTACTATTTATGCTTACAGAACTGGGTTACAGGCCAGAGGTGTGGTGATAGGATCACCAGACAGAGGGGAGAGCAGAACAGGCAGACAGACTGAAATACACTGCTGAGGGGAGCAGTGGGCAGGTCAGGAGAGGTCTGCCACAGCCATGTGGGTCACCTCCCTAGAGGGGGATCGAACTCGTGCTGCATTCGTTTTGGAGAGCTTCATAATGCGGTGCTTTAACCCTCTGAGCCACCAGGGAAGGCCCCATTATGTGTGTTTTAAGGTGAAGGAGAGTCAAGATGGAGTGAATTTTATTGTTCATTCATTCACTCATTCAATTTTTTCTATAAATTAAAAAACAATAAATATGTAGCTACAATTGCCCCGTGTTCACAATGTTTAATATTAGACTCCTGTTCATCTTTTAGTCTGACCCTACACATTTCACTATATGAAAAGTGACCTGTTATTATTGCAAAAAGTAAACATTTCAAGTGCAGCATCCTCGTATCCCTCCAATATAATTTGCCCTTAGCCTTTGTTGTATGGCATTTTTTTTTCTTCTATTCTGACATTACTTCTATTTTATAAACACTCAACTCTGACTCATTTGACTTGTTAATTGTAAACATTTAGTTCTAACATCATGTCATCAACATCTACAATGTCAGCTTTTCGTACTTGTCATTTAAATTATCAGACGCTATCTATCTATCTATCTATCTATCTATCTATCTATCTATCTATCTATCTATCTATCTATCTATCTATCTATCATCTATCTATCAGAATGCCTGAAAAAATGTGCCCTTTCTGTAACTAACTAATTTGTTATATCAGAGTCCATGTGAGTAAGGTGTAAGCAAACATTTTCAGCTTAGGAATGGAATCAATAGCTTGAATTTTAAGAGGAAACAATTTTAGCACCTACTGTCCTTCAGGTGAAAATAGCAATGAATTTGAGCATTTTCTTGGGAAAAATCAGAAACAACCCCTACACAATTTTAGATTGGAATTAAAATAACAAATAAACCAGCTAAGAGTTTTTAAATTAAAGTTCATGATTGTGAGCTGTGTAAAACTTTTTTTATCCACAACAAAATATTTAATGAAATCTACTTTGCTCACAAGTGAAGAATTGGTGGTGTGATATGTGAACTGCCATATCTGAGTGTACAATTTCCATATAGTGTAGTTGATAAAAAAGAGGACTTGAATGATACCAGATTTTCACTTAGCCTCAGCATACATTCTGCTCTGTGTTAAGCAAACAGGAATATAGGGAAGAAAACAGAAATTCCCTAGATTAGGACCTGATCTGATCTAGTTGTTCTCAAGGCAGGGTCTAAACTGATTTCCTGCCAATGACCTTATGTGTCACTCCCAACCCCCTGTGAATGTGAGCACATGTGCACACACACACACCATTTAAGTTTTAAGGAAAAGAAGGTTGATAATTGAGAATAAAATTTTCATTGCCAATTTATATGGAAAATAAGCCCAATTTTATATTGTTAAGAAGTCCTTTGTTTTTCTTTTGTGTCCCAAATCACAGCACCATGACCTCTGTTAGAATCAATAGTGAAATAGCACTCAATGGGTCACCTAGCTTCTAAACAATCCATTTATCATTCATCCACTTGTCCAACACTGGATTTCTGCTGGAAATCTTAGTCTGTGTTTGATTTCTTGTCTCTGTATTGCAGACAAATCTCAGTTAGTAGTCACGATACCTCCCTTTTAGGTCATATTTGCTACAATTGTACTATTCATTGTAACCTCATGGAGAACGCACCTGTTCACACTCCATAATAGTCTCGGACATGTGAGGGGATGTGGGAATGAGCCAAGCACACAATCAAATGCTGTGTTAAGGAGTGAAATTTTACCCAAAGAAATATATGTACTTGTGTGGTTGTGTATACATAAGTATAAATGTGTGTATCCATATGTGTGTGTGTGTATGTGTACACAAACATGAGATTTTACACAGGTGATGTGTATCAAACAAATGTTATAATTATTAAGGATCCAATATCTGAAGATGAGATACCAGCAAAATGGTGAATCCCAGGGTCCACCTTCTCTGATTCTTGTTGAAAGACAGAGATGTGGGCTGAACATCACACATTTGTGTCATCGCTCTCATGCTGTTGATAAGCACCATAAAATCTCCTCTAAATTATTTGGTGATGATGCAGCTGCCATCTCTTGGCATCGGTATGGTCAAACCTGTACAAACAACTTTGGAGAATACTATGTCCCAACAACATCTAGTTTCTTCTCTGTGTCAGACTGCTGCAAATGTTTCCTGTGAGATTTGTGCTACAGGTGAAGAACATCTTCCTGACCAGACTGGACACATTGTCGTTAGAAAGTTTGGAAAAATTTCCCCATCAAATACAGCCAGTTCCATAGTGTTCCCAGAATTGAAAATGGTAGTGACTTTCCTGTCTCTGCAGAATATGTGGTAGCTCAAGGTCTCATCCTCACAGGGCACCTTAGTGAGGTGCTTTGTTCCTCTGAGAAGTCCAGCTGATTTAAAGTCTCCCCTTCTCCATTTCGCCCACATCGTGTGGACAATTCTGACCACACTAGGGTTTCATCCTTTTTCATAACCCTGTGACACTTTTGACTTCCATCACCCACCTCCAACTTGCCTACATGAAATGGCTAGTATACATTTCAAAGTTTATACATTTTATTATCTTTCTTTTTAATTATATAATTGGCAATATTGTTTTACAAAATTATATATTTTTAAGGCTCACAAGTACACACATCCTCAACACAACACAGACATCAGCAAAGCAACAACGTTATTCAAAGGAGGTAATATTCTGTTGGCTGGTTGTTAACTGAACACATAATTTAAAACCAATCAACCAAATATTGTATATACAAATACTTACCCTCTTTACTTCTGCTGAGAGAGCTTTCATAAATTCAACATTACAAACAGGATAATAGCCCTAAGATAATGGGGGAGAAGAATAGCTATAGGTAACACTGCTGTTTTTCAAATTCAAGCAAAGAAAAGTTAAGACTATCTCTTGATTTAGTTACCTATGTTTAATAATCCTGTTCAAGTGATAAAAGAACAAAGTTGTATTTTGTAAATAGGTTTATCATTTTTATCTCAAAAATATTTAAAATTCAAGAGCCTGAGAAGTTTGGTGATACAAGCTTAAGGAACAGAGGTCACGAGGAAGAAAACAGATGTGGGAAAAAATATGACTAATATGGGTTTATCAAATAACACAATGTTAATATTAAAATTTGTGTTTCATACATTCCTACATAGTGATTTTTTTGTCATTAAAGTCACTCAAAATGTCTAAAAGAAAATAATGGATGTATTCACAACAGTTGGGGAGTGTCACATATACCTAGAGCTAACATTGATAGCTTCATCTATAACTTCTTTTAAGTTACTAACATGCTTTTCCTCATACAATTATTTTTTAATGTTTGTTCATTACCTATATATCAAAACTATAATCAAGCATATTAAATTGATACAAAAAGGTTAAGGGACTTAAGATGCATTCTGTAGAAAGACTCAAACCAGAACTAAGATACTAAGGCCTCTGGCCTCTTTTGACTATGAGAATTCATCAGTAGGGAATTAGTTTGAGTAAGTTAACTTACATAAGGTTACTGGTTTCTAATTCTTCTTTACTTTACTGTGTATTATTATAATGCAGATAATGAGCAGAAGCAGAAAATTCATCGTTGGTTTAACTTGTGCTACTACTATCTTTTCAGTCAAACCAATTTAATTAAGTGTCCTTTTTTTTGAAAATAAAAAGCAGATAATAGCAGCAACAGCCTTTAATGACTCTCTGCGTTCAAACAACATTTCTATAACTTGAATTGAGTCTGGAAATTTTGACTTAAAAATAGTGACTTAGTTTATTTTATGACAGATAAAAATACAAGCTTTATTCAGAAAAATTCTTAGCAAAATGGAAGAAAATCAAAAGGAAATGGTTACAAGTAAGAAACTAAAGAAATTATGTAGTAGAATCACTATACAATCCATTTCTGTAGGAATTTTCCCAAGGCCACCATAACATCCTTGTTTCTCAGACAATATATAATGGGGTTAAAAACAGGAGTCAAGACAGTATAAAAAAGAGAAAAGAATTTGTCCATTCCAATTGAGTGAGTGGATTTAGGTCTAAAATGCACGATGATGCCTGATCCAAAGAACAAAGTCACAACCATGAGATGGGAAGAGCAAGTGGAGAAGGCCTTGGCTCTCCCAGTGGCTGATGGCAGCTTCAGGATGGTGGAGATTATTTTCCCATACGATACAAGTATCAGTACAAAAGGCACAGCAACAACTATGGTGGCAAGCACATAGATCAGCAACTCAATTGTGAAAGTGTCCCCACAAACAAGCTGGATAACTGGGGGTACATCACAGAAAAAGTGATTCAACCTATTACATCCACAGAAGGTTGAAGAGAAGGCAATGGAGATGAACAAGGTATTAATTGGGATTGCAGTGCACCAGCAGGCTGCTGCCAGCTGAACACACAGCTTACTGTTCATGATGACAGGGTAGAGTAGTGGGTTACAGATGGCCACATACCTGTCATAAGCCATGGCAGTGAGGATAAAACACTCAGTGTCTGCCAAGATCAGAAAGAAAAACATTTGAATAGCACAGGCCAGCAGTGAAATATTTCCGTATTGTCTACAGAGGTCAGCTAATAATCTGGGGACTGTAACTGACACATAACATATTTCCAAAAAGGAAAAATTTCCAAGAAAAAAATACATGGGGGTCTGAAGTGAAGGGTCAATCTTAGTTATCATGATAATAAGGCTATTTCCTGTAAGAATAATGATATACAAAATCAGAAATAAACCAAAAAGAAATCCTTGAAGGTTGGGCACGTCAGAAAACCCTATTAGGATGAATTCCACCAATGCAGTGAGGTTCCCGAGAGGGGAATTATGTCCTGTGCATTCCATCTATGAACAAAATTAAGGCGATATCACCGCACTACCAAATATATTTTACAAAAAAAGGCAAAGCATGACAGGCAGTCTCAAACAGCTCTAGGTGATTTGGAATCATCACTAGTGAGGAAAGAAATGTTTCTCCTCCTTGATGGGTTTGGTCATTTTTGTCTTTTTTCTGCAAATTTTTCCAGAGTAAAGCATTTTAATTTATCATCCCTTTCTAGAATTCTTACAGATTGTTTTTGATGTTTTACCTGTAAGTCACTCTCAGGCAGCCCAGAGTCAAGGAAACCAGTTGACTCCACTGTCTGGTTCCCTTCAGCCAACCTGGCCACTCACCAGCTGCTAGTATTAGAAATATTGTATCTTAGCAAGTTCTATGTGCACATACAGTCCAGAATGTGAAATATAAAATAAGATTTTGCTATCTCTCTCTCTCTCACTCACAGACACACACATATTTGTGTACCTATGTATCTATCTGTATCTATATCTATCTTCAATTCTGCAATAGTCCCAAACTGTTTCAATAATTCTATGTATATTTCAAATTTTAGGCTTTAGTATAATTAGATAAGCTTACCCTTTTAGGGGCTAATTAGACAAAGAAAAGGAAAATGAAGTTTGCCAGAAAATTTGATCAGAGAATTTACAAATTATACTTGGCTAACTGTAAAATCAGACATTTTATAGCTTTCTCTATCCTTAGTAGGAGTTTTGAAAATCTATCATCTGCCTCAAATATTAACACAAGATATATATTATCTAATATGAAAGTGATATGGTAAATATTTTCTTTGCATAATACACCCTCTGAATGTTTATATCTGAATTTAGAATCCCACTGCTAACTGAAGTGTAGACTCAGCCTAATCAGCTCTGAAAATAAGTATCTTTGAATCAAGTTATGTTCAATTACTCTGCATTGTACCAAGTCTTACACTTTTGTTACTTCCATCCAGTCTTTGTATATTAATTAATACACCGCAGTGTTCTTTTTCATAGATGTCAGATATTCCTAAATCCATGTTGTCATGTATTTGGAACTATTACCACTTTATAGATTTACTTTATTTTAAATTTCTGTATAATACAATTTTCCTTTCTTTCTCTAAATTAAGTTCCTCTTTATCCCCATGTATCAAACCAATGAAAGTATTATAATCTTTTCATTTTGTTTCTCATTTCTCTGATCTTAAATTCCTTTCTCTTTCATTGAATCCTGAATTCTGTCTTTTATTTTTCACAGCACACTCTCAAGATAAAAGTTCTTTCAAGTTTTGTACTTATTTTTCTGTATTAAATCTTCTGCATTAAAACTTTGAACTACAGCATCTTTCCTAAATATTTTCTTTTAAAAACTACACTTGTGAAGTACAGAGATTACAAAAAATAGAGTTTTCAGTGACCCAAAACGTTTCATAAGCGTTTTAGGCAGTCAACCAGTATACATTTTATAGTCATTACTGTGTTTATTGTGGATATATACTAAGTAACTACAAAATACATAGTGTCTTAAGTATTAAGGATATTGAAAACAGCAAAGACACAAAAATGAGTTGGGTTATGTCCTTAGGACCAGTGGTAAATTCTGAGGGGGAAGTCAGTAGTCACCCTAGAAAATGCAGTTCTGGGTGGAGAGAGTTTCCTGGCCCCAAGGAGAGGCACATTCCAGAGGAAGTGACAGGCTCTCAGATTTTGTCAAATATCAGGGGAATCACAGAATCATGCAGGTATTTTAAATTTTAAAGAAAGATAATAAAAATTATTTTACAAAGAAATAGTTCTTCAGAACCTCATTCATATCTATGTACCAACTTGTACACCTATAAAACAAAATCCTCATTGCTTAAGTGAGAGTGTGGTTTATATGCACTGCTTATGGGTAGCTGGAAATGGTTCACACTGACTCCACACTGGTACCCTTGCCCCGTCCCTGAACTTGGAATTGAGTGACTTGAAATGAAATGCATATTTTGATAATACAACTTATTCTAATTCTCATCTTTACTTCCTTTGTTGAAGATATCACAGGGATAATGTTGTCGAACTCAGAATTTATTTTCTGATGTAGGAAGCATAATCTTTTTAACAGATTGGCTTAAAAGATGCACTTGTAGCCTATTCATTATTGGTAGTGGATCATCATCACACTAACTGTATTTATCATTATTACTTTAACTTAAAGATTTTTGTTTTATCTTGAAGTTTGCTCATCGTTTATCCAGTGATAGAATAGATGTTCTCGTGTCTAGCCAGGAGAGATGTACAGGATAGTAATGTGGCAGGAATACTGATCTTAAAAATAAGCTGTTCTCTGTTTAGTAATATAAACCAATAGAAATATCTGGATGACAATTCTATTATCAGTGGTATTTTTATTTAGTTTAGTGGGATTTTACATTTTACATTTAGTTTTACTCTCATCTGTATCAGATTTATTTTTTTAATTTTGAGCACTCATAGAAATGCAAATGAAATTAAAATACTAACTCAAAGCTTATTTAATATACAAAAGCACATCCTAAGATAACTTTCTAAAAATGTCTTTTTCTGAATTTTATTTACTCTCTCCATTAGATATCACAGGACCTTTGGCAGTTTTAACATGGGTGGCTGAGTTCTCCTTTTAACAATTTTCTATTTTACAAGGATTGACATAGTTGTGAAACAGAGTCTGTTTATTTGAAATATTTTTTAAATTTTGTTAACAATTTTGAACATTTATTTTAACTGTGCTGTGAATACTTTATTTGTATCCCCTCATCAATGCATCCTGAATGTTGTAGGTTTCTTAGTATCCCAATTCTGCATAAAGACCCAGATGTACAAAGATGTAAATAACTGGCCTTTTCTCAGGAAAATGGTGTCTGACCCATGTGACTTCAAACTCAGCAGTGTGATGATCTAAACTAAATGGTTGTCATGAAACATTCAGTAAAAAAGTGATTTTTAATGCAATATTCTGAAGTACATGAGAAAACTACATTAAATAAAGCTTTTCACAACAAGTTAATTTCATTTCAATTTTAGATACCCTTTACTTTTCTAAAAATGCAAGACATTACCTACAGTGTAGGTTCTCACAAACAAAATTGATTGGCAAAAGGAAAGTGTATGTTCAATGACTACTGATTATTGAGAAGATAGCATAACAAACTAAGCAGGGTAAAATAACAGCTGCTCACCTTTTCATACAGTGTAGAAATCACTGAGTTGCTCTTTTATATAGAATAAGGCCATGTGGATGACAAAACTGAGGTTTCATTTAGAAAGTAACAAACGCAACTATCATTTTTCTTCCTTGAACTCATATTTTTCTTAAATCAACTATGCCCTTTGGTAGGAAATACTGTCTCAGTCACTGTGAGCAACTTGTACTCCAAGTCATGTTGCATTTTTCAACCTGTTTATCAGCTTTTAAGTAGGAAATAAGCAAGGCTGCTGTGATGGATCAGTAGCACACTGGAGTCTCTCTCTGGGGAACATGGGCTAAGGAACATTAACTCCTGGCCACTCCCCTGTCCCTCCCCACCCTCTCTTCTCTGGGACAGAGAGCCAGTCTCCACTGGGAAAGGCTGTGCTCTCCTCCTCTGAGAACCCAGCTGACCTACAGTGCAGGGCCATGCCTGGGTCACACTAGCGTTCTGTCCCTTTTCATAGCTCTGTGACTATTTTGATTTCCTTTTCCTTCCTCAAACATGATTTCCTACATGGGATGGCTAATATATATTTTTATATTTTTATTTTTATTATTCTTTTAAATTTATATAATCTTTGTGGCAATATTTATTTACAATATTAGACATTTTGAGGATTATCATTTCACATCTTCTCAGTATGTTACCACACCACACCCACCACCAAAATACTAATAATGTTTATAAAAGGAAATTATATTCTGTTGATTGTTTCTTGACTGAACACATAGTTTGAAAAAAATAAACCAATACTTACAGTCTCTACAATGCTAAGAGAGCTTTCATAGTTTCAATATTTCAAACAAGTTAATAGTCCTGAAATTTTGGGGGAGAGGCATAGCTAGAGGTAACAATGCTAAAAACATTTTAAAATCCTCTCATTATATGATTTGCAAATTAAATTAAACAAGATCTAAAATAATCTATTAATCTATTTGCCCAGGTTAGATAACCTTTTTATAGTGATAAAAGGACAAACCTGTATTTTTCTAAATCTGGTTATCTCCAAAATTACTTCTAATACTGTTTTGAAATATGGACTTTCTGTCAGAAAGAATTATGCAGAAATTATCTTAAGTGTAACTTTTCATTAATTTATAAGGATTTCTGATAATAACTGTGATGAATAATGAGGAGGAAGGTAGAGAGTAAAACTTTCATAATTGAAGGAACCTTGTGGAAAGTCAGATGAGAAATTCAAGACTCCAAGAGGGTTGTTGATGACATTCTGCCCGAATAGAAATCATAGGGAAGAACGCAGGTGTGGGAAAACAAGATGTCTAGTAGAGGTCTCATCAAATC
>NW_004567116.1:6939741-6940455 GCF_000260355.1 Condylura cristata | reverse complement strand
ATAAAACACTCAGTGTCTCCCAGGATCAGAAAGAAATACATTTGAATAGCACAGACAAGCAGTGAAATATTTCCATTTTGTCTACAGAGATCTGTTAATAATCTGGGGACTATAACTGACACATAACATATTTCCAAAAAAGAAAAATTCCAAAGGAAGAAATACATGGGGGTCTGCAGTGAAGGATCAACTTTAGTTATCATGATAATAAGGCTATTTCCTGTAAGAATAATGATATAAAGAATCAGAAAGACGCCAAACAGAAATCCTTCAAGGTCTGGAATATCAGAAAACCCAATCAGGATGAATTCCACCAGTGTAGTGTGGTTCCCCATTGGGGAATTTTGCTCTGAACAATCCATCTATGACCAAAATTATGGATATGTCAATGCACTACCAAACATACTTTGCAAAATAAAAGCAAAATATGACAGAGAACCTGTTCTCAAATATGTCTGGCATCATCTACGAGAAATGTTCCTCGTTCTTGATTAATTTGGTCATTTCTTGTCTTATTTCTATATATTTTTCTGATTAATTCCTTCTAATTTGGAATCTGTTGTTAGAATCCATACACATTGATTTTGATGTTTCATCTGTTAGTCACTCTCAGGCAGCCCCTGTCAAGGAGATCAGATGACTCCACTGTCTGGTCCCCTTCAGCCACCTGGCCACTCACCAGCTGTAGTATTGGAAATATTGCATTTTAGCAAG
>NW_004567116.1:6936124-6938941 GCF_000260355.1 Condylura cristata | reverse complement strand
GCCATGTGTTTGGAACGACTGACATATTCCAGATCTACTTCATCTTAAATTTATGTAAAATTAAACTTCCCTTTTATTCTCTAAGATAAGTTCCTCTTTCGGCCCTTATAGAAGACTAATCAAACTACCTAGAATCTCTACATTTGTTCTAGGTTCTCTAGTCTTAGATTCATTTCTCCTCAATTCAGGGATTCCTGAATTCTGCCCTTTTTCGTGACACACCCTCAAGATTAAAGTCCCTCATGGCTCATCTGCATTTGTTTCTCACAGTGTTAAACAGAAGTATGAAGGAGTTGGGATGTCTCAGATACAAGAATAAATTCTATAAGCTGTAAGTAAGGCAGTCCCTATAGTCTGTTCTTGACTGATTATATTTATCTGTACGTTTATTTCCTAGTTCCCTCAAACTTTGTACTTATTTTCTGTATTAAGTGTTCTTCAACCTTGAAGATGTATAACACATGACCTAAATAGTTTAGTTCATTTTTGAAGCAACAGTTTGTGAAGTATATAGATTATGGAAATAACTGAGTTTTTATTGACTTAAAATGTTTCAGGCAGTCAGTCAACCAATATACATTTTATAGCAATCATTATAGTTTATTATGGATAAATGCTAAGTAACTGTAAGATTCAAAGTGTTTCAAGTATTAGGATATTGAAAGTAATAACAGTACATGACATGAGTTGTGTTATGCTCTTATGAAGCTTAAGTACCAGTGGTAAAGTCAGAGGGGGAAATTAGATGTCACCATGGAAAATACAACTCTAAGTGGAGTTACCTGTCCTTGTAGGAGAGGCAAATTCCTCAGGAAGAGACAGTGCTCTAAAATTTCATCAGAGATCAGAGGAATCACAGAATCATGCAGGTATTTTCAATTTTATTTAAAAAAAAAGAATAAAATGATTTAAAAAATAGGTGTGCACATCCTCACTCATATCTATGTACCTAACTCATATCTATAAACCAAAATCTTCAGTGCATGAAAAGCCAGCGGTGTATACATACCTGCTAACTCCAAAATTGAACAAAGAACTTGAACTTGAGTGATTTAAAATAAAAATTATATTTTGATAATATAACTTTATTCTGATTATCACCTTCACATTCCTTGTTGAAAACATCACAGCAATAATATTAAATTCGAGTTTATTTTGTGATGTTAGCAGACTGGTTTAAAAGATGCACTTGTAGTCTATTTAGTTTTAGCAATGGGTCATTATCATACTGACTGTGTTTATTATTATTATTATTTTATCTTATAGTCTTTTTGTTTTATCTTGAACCTCATTCATCTTTCATACATTCATAGAATAGATGTTCCACAATCTAGCAGGAAATAATGTACAGGATTGTAATTTTGTAGGAATACTGAACTTAAAAACAGCACTTTTCTCTGCTCAGTAATACAAACCAACAGCAATGTCTAGAGAAACAATTCCAGTTTCTTGAGACTGTACATTTAGTTTTACCCTCATCTGTACCAGATTTTTAATTCTGAGCACAGGAAAGTAGTACTCATACTATGAAAATGTAAATGAAATTAAAATTAAAAGACTGGCTCAAGTCTTGTTTAATATGTGAAAGAATACCTTTCAGATAACTTTCTTCAATATTTACTTTTCTGAATTTGATCTACTTTCTTCATTAACAATCACAGGACCTTTGGCAGCTTTAACATGGGTGGTTGAGTTTTCCCTTTAACAACTTTTTATTTTAACAAGAATGGCATAGTTGTGAAATGTAGTCTGGCTATTTGGGAGGTTTCTTTTTTAATATTATTTTATATAACTGTGTTGTTAACATTTTGCCTGCATCCCCTCATTAATGCATCCTGAATGCTGTAGGACTCAGTAACCCCATAAAGACCCAGATGCACACAGATGTCAACAATGCGCCCAGTGTTAGGGCAGATTATTTGGTTTCTGACCCAGCTGACTTCAGCTCAGCAGTGTGATGAGTCCACATTTTTAATCAAGAATCAATGTTTTTTCGTGAAACATTCAATAAAAAAGTGACTTTTAATGCAATATTCTGAAATGAGAAAACTACATTAAATAAAGCTTTTCACAACAACAAGTTGATTTCATTTCAATTTTATATACCCTTTTCTTTTATAAAAATGCAAAACATACTACCTACAGTGTCTATGGCATGTTCAGAAGACAATTCCCACAAACAAAACTGACTGGCAAAAGGAAAGTGTATGTTCAATGACTACTGATTATTCAGAAGATAGTATAACAAACTAAAAAGGATAAAATAACAGCTGCTCACCTTTTCATATTGTGTAGAAATCACTGAGTTGCTCTTTCATATAAAATAAATCCATATGGATGATAAAATTGAAGTTTCATTTAGAAAGGAATAAATTCAGCTATCATTTTTCTTCATTGAATTCATATTTTTTTTATTTAAAAAACTGCACCTTTGATCAGAAATAGTGTCTCATTCACTGTGAGGACATTATGCTCCATTGATATTTAATTTTTCAACTCAGAGATTTGTTTATCAGATTTTAACTAGGAAAAAACCAAGGCTACCCTGTGTTGGAGTCTCTCTCTGGGGAACACAGGAGCATTAACTGAGGAGCATTAACTCCTGGCCACTCCTCTGTCCCTGGCCCCCATTCTCTCTTCTCAGGGGAGTAGAGTCAGTCTCCGCTGGGAGAGGCTGGAGAAGGTCACAGTCTAAGACTAAAATTATGACCAAAATCTGGGAATGTTTAATTTCAATTTATAAGGCACAATTTTTTTCCTTCCAAGAATGAAACCTGGAAAGTCTCTAGAACTCAAACATCACCCCCTTTGTTGTTA
>NW_004567116.1:6912125-6935874 GCF_000260355.1 Condylura cristata | reverse complement strand
AAAAATGACAGGTGAGACAAGGTGGAGTGAATTTTATATTAATTCATGCATTCAGTTACTCTACTTGTAAACCACTATTAACTATCTAAGCACATAAAGCTCTCTGCTCTATTTTTCATCAGACACAACAGTTGTCTCCTGTAGGCTGGTGACAGTGTTTAATGTTAAACTCCTTTTCATCTTTAGACTGAGCCTGAATGTTACATTGTATGAAAATGACCTGTTATTCCTGATAATATGTTTAAAATTACAAGTATGCTATTATCTGTCCCTCCAAAATCATTTTCTTTTGACCTTTATTTAGTGATATTTTAGCTTTTCTTCTATGTTGACATTCTCTCCATTTTAGAAACTCCTCAGCTCTGACTCCATTTAAATATGTCCAATCAATGTCAGTTTCTCATACTTTAAATTATCAAATATTCTACACATATTAATTTTATTTCTCCTTGCAAAAGCACAGTGAGAACTTCTTACCTAAAAATATATTTTTGTACATAAATTACTGCCTGCAAAATAGATCCTTTCTACATGTGGCTAATTAATTATATCAGAGTCCATATTAAGGAGGTGTACACCATAGTTTGAAGTAAAAGAGGGAAAATTTGCAGTGTTTGGTGACAACTTTCCAGAACACTGTTTTCCAGCAACATCTAGTTTCTTCTCAGTAGCAGGCTGTTTCAAATGTTTCCTCCATGAGATTTGTGCTAGAGGTAAAGAAAGTCTTTCTGTCCAGGAAAGACTCTCTCCCTCAAACGTTTGGGAGATTTCTAATCAAATGCAGTCACTTCAATTGTGTTCTCAGAGTTAAAACTGGTAGTGACTTTTCTGTTTCTACAGATGATGTGATATTTGCTAGCTCAAGCGCTCATCCTCACAGGGCCCTCTTACTGGGGTGTTCTGCTCCTCTGTGAAGTCCAACTGATTCAAAGTCTCTCCTTCTCTGTGGTGCCCACATCTTGAGGACCATTTTCCAGGCCATGCTAAGGCTTTATCCCTTTTTTTAGCCCGATGACATGTTTGATTTCCATTATCCTCTTCTAATTTATCTATATGGGTAGCTAATACAAATTTCAAATTTTATACATTTTATTACCTTTTTTCATAATCATATAAATTGGGGCAATATTGGTATATAATAGTGTATATTGGTAGGAGTACAAGCACATACCTCCTTGTTGATTTATTTACCTTGTTTAATAATCCTTTTATAGTAAAACAAGGACAACATTTTGTTTGACCAGCCTATATATCATTTTGATATCAAAAATTATTTATTGAGGTTATTTGTTATGTTTTCTTTTGAAATAAGGATTTTATGTCAGGGAAGAATTATCCAGAAATTATGCTAAGTGTAGCTTCTCATTCATTTATAAGGATTTCTTATCATAAATGTGATGAGTGATGGGGAAGATGGAAATAAAGATATTAAGACTCCAAGGAAACTTATGAGAAGTCAGGTGAAATATTCAAGGTCTGAGGAGTCTAAGCCTGATGACAGGCTTACAGAATAGAGAACATGAGGAAGAAAACACATGTGGGAAAACAAGATATCTAACAGGAGTTTATCAAATCTTGCATATTAACATTCAAATTTATTTTTTCATACATTGCTGCATAGTGATTCTTTTGTCATTAAAGCCGCTCACAATTACAAGAAAGCAAAGGAAGAATAATTGTTGTATTCCATCACCACAAAGGAGTTGGGACTGTTACAAGTACATATGCACAGAGCTAACATTGATAGCTTCATACATGACCTTTTTACGAAACTGTTGTTCCCCATAAATATTTCCTTTGTGTGTTTTCAGAACCTACATAACAAAATTATAATCCAGCTTTTTAAATTGATACAAAAAAGTGAGGGGAATTAAGTCACATTCTGTAGAAAGCCTCGGTACCGGAACTAAGATCTTAACACCCCTTTGACTATGAGATTCATCATTAGAGAATTAGCTAAAGAATCATTAATAAAAGCTAGTGGAATGTCAGCTTCTTTAATCAGTGACCTGATGCTAGTTTGGCACAAACCGAAAATAAATCAGTGGTTAAACCTGTTATTTTCATCCTCTCAGTCACTGAAGTCTAATTAATTGTCTTTTTTTTTTTTTTTCCCAGAAAATGTACTGGTGCTGGAGATGTATGATCGATAAGTGTTATAAAAAGAAAAAGTAAATAATAACCTGTAATCTTCAACATTCAACTCCAGCAAAACATTCACTGAATTCTCTAAGGTATTAACAATATTCCTGTACTGTGAATAGTCTGTAATTTATTTGATTTAAAAATAACAGGTAGTTTTATTTTACTATAAGAACATTATATATTATTTATTATACCTATAAGAACATTCAGAATAAGTCAGATTCTTAGCAAAATTGAAGAAAATCAAGTGTTAGTTGTGATAACTAAGACACTATTTTAAAAATCTATAGAGTCACAGCACAGTCCATTTCTGCAGGAACTTTCCCAAGGCCACCATAACATCTTTATTCCTCAGACAATATATAATGGGGTTAAACACAGGAGTCAGGATAGTATAAAAAAGAGAAAAGAATTTGTCCATTCCTGATGAGTGAGTGGATTTAGGTCTGAAATACACGATGATGCCTGATCCAAAAAATAAAGTCACAACCATGAGATGGGAAGAGCAAGTGGAGAAGGCCTTGGCTCTCCCAGTGGCTGATGGCAGCTTCAGGATAGTGGAGATTATTTTCCCGTAAGATACAAGTATCAATGCAAATGGCACAGTGACAACTATGGTGGCAATCACATAAATCAGTATCTCAATCATGAAAGTGTCCCCACAAACAAGCTGGACAACGGGGGGTACATCACAGAAAAAGTGCTTCAACTGGTTACATCCACAGAAGGCTGAAGTGAAGAGCACAGAGATGAACAGTGTATGTATTGGAATTGCTGTGGTCCAGCAGACAGCTGCCAACTGTATACACAGCCTACTGTTCATGATGACAGGGTAGAGTAAGGGGTTGCAAATGGCCACATACCTGTCATAAGCCATGGCAGTGAGGATGAAGCACTCAGTGTCTGCCAAGATCAGAAAGAAATACATTTGAATAGCACAGGCCAGAAAGGAAATATTTCCATATTGTCTGCAGAGGTCAGCTAACAATCTGGGGAGTGTCACTGACACATAACATATTTCCAAAAAGGAAAAATTCCCAAGAAAAAAGTACATGGGGGTCTGAAGAGTTGGGTCAACCTTAGTTATTACGATAATGAGGCTATTTCCCATAAGAATAATAATATAAATTATCAGAAATATACCAAAAAGAAATCCTTGAAGGTTGGGGACATCAGAAAACCCAATCAGGATGAATTCCACCAATGCAGTTTGGTTCCCCAGAGGGGAATTTTGTCCTGTGCATTCCATCTATGAACAAAATTATAGAGATATCACTGCACTACGAATCATATTTTATAAAATGAGAGCAAAGCATGGCAGGCAGCCTATTCTCAGACATGTTTAGTTTACCTAAGCTTATTGCAATGAGAAATGTTTCTCCTTGATTAATTTGTGCATTTTGATTTCATCTCATACTTTTGTTTCTGACTTAGCACTGTCTAATTTATAAGCTTATCCTTTAGGGTTAATTAGACAAAAACAAGGGGAATGAAGGTTTCAGAAATTTGATCAGGTAATTCATCTATTACCCTATGCTAAGTGTAAATTCTGCCATTTTATAGCTTTCTTTACCTTTAGTAGGAGTTCTAAATATCTATTTACCACAAAAAATATTAAGCCATGATGTCTATTTTACAATACATGAATGATATGATAAATATATGGTGTGCATAATTCACACTCTGAATGTCTATAACTGAATTTAGAATCTCACTGCTACATGCAGTGTAGACTTACCCGAATCAGCTCTTTAAAAAGCAACGTTAGGGGTCTCCCTGATGAACAAAGCTTCTGCACTATCAAGCTATTGCCAGCCACTGAGACATGAGTTCAATCCCAGCCAGGGAGCTGACCCACATGGTGCAGCAGACCTCTCCTGCTCTTTTCCTCAGCACTGTATTTCAGTACATCTGCTTGCTTTGCTCCCCACTCTGACTAGGGTGAATCCTCTCAACCCCCACATCTCTGGCTTGTACCCCAGTTCTTGTATGCATAAAAAATAAAATTTGTAAATCATAAAAGAATCTTTTAATCAAATTACATTCAGTAGTTCTGCGCCACACCATCTTACAGTTTAAATTTTGTTTCTTCTGTCCAGTCTTTGCATGTTTATTAATATGCCATAGTGACCATTTTCATAGATTGTCACATATTCCTCGATCTACTGCCCTGTATTGGGAACTATTACTGTTTTCCAGTTCTATTTCCTCTTAAATTTCTGTAAATTAAGCTTTCCTTTCTTCCTCTAAGTTCCTCTTTATGCCCATTTATCAAAACAATGAAAGTATTGTACCTCCACATATTGTTTCTTGGTTCTTTAATCTCAAAGTGTTTCAAGTATTAAGGATATGATAATAATAATGATGCATAAATGAGTTGGGTTATTTCCTTAGGACCAGTGGTAAAGACTGAGGGGGAAGTCAGATGTCACCCTAGAAAGTGCAGTTCTAAGTGGAGGGATTTCCCTGTCCTGCAGAGGTACATTCCTCAGGAAGTGACAGGACTCTCAGATTTTGTCAGATATCAAGGCATTGCACAATCATACTTGTATATTCAATTTTAAAGAAAGAGAATAAAACTTATTTTGCAAAAAATAAGAACCACATATCTTCACTTATATCTATAAATTCAGTTCATATCTATAATCCAAAAATTTCCAGTGCTTATAAGGCCAGTGATTTGTAAAAACCTGGGAAATTGGAGATAATCACACTGACTCCACAATCATGCCCAGATCCCCTTCACAGAATAAAGAACTTGAAATTCAATTACTAGAAATGAAATTTATATCTATATATTTTTGCATTCTCATATATATGTGTGTACATATAATTATTTTATATTATGTACCCTTATTTCAATGGTCAGCTTCATTTTCCTTGTTGGCAATATGCACAGTAATAAATATTACCTAATGCCATATTTTGTGATGTAGAAAATATCACCTGTTTAACAAACTGGTTTAAAGATGCACTAATAGTTGTACTCAATATTGTTAATTGATCATTATCATACTTATTGTACTTATTATTATTTTAACTTATAGCCTTTTAGTTTTATCTTGAAATTTGCTCTATTTTTTTTAAGATTTTTTTTTAATTTACTGATACAGAACTGGGGCACAAGTCAGAGGTGCAGGGGCAGTGAGAGGCTTCACCAGAGACAGAGTGGGGAGCAGAGCAGGCAGATTGACGAAGTACATTGCTGACGGGAGCAGCAGGCGGTTCATGAGAGGTCTGCCACGCCATGTGGTCACCTCCAGGGCCATGGATCTAACTCACACTGAAGCGGCTGCGGCCAGCTTGCAGTGCTGCATCCTAACCTTTTGCACCACCAGGGAGGGCCTGAAGTTTGCTCTTTTTTAAATCAAGTCCTGGAGTAGATTTTTCCCAGTCTAGGAAGAAAGAAATGTACAGGGGAGTATTCATCATAATACCGAGCTAAAACATAATAGACAGTTTTTGCTCAGTGATACAAACTAGTAGTAATGCCTGGAGAAAACCACTTTAACATACTGGTATTTTTCATTTAGGTTTATATTCAATTGTACCTTTTATTGCATTTTGAACCTATGAAGGTAGAGCAGCACTGAGAAGCTAGTTGTAGCTGCTTCAGAGCAAGTTCGATCCCCAGCCAGGGAGGTGATCCACATGGCACAGCAGACCTCTCCTGACCCACCCACTGCCCCCTCAGCAGAGTACTTCATCAGTCAGCCTGTTCTGCTCCCCACTCTGTCTCTGGTGAATCCCCTCACCGCCCCTAGCACCTCTGGCCTGTACCTCAGTTCTGTGCAAATAAACAAATAAATCTTAAAAAGAAAACAATCACAAGACCTTTGGTAGTTTGGAAATGGCAATTTAAGTTTCCCTTTACCAATTTTCTATTTTAACAGGAACTGGTGTAATCATGAAAGGTAGCTAGTCTGGTTATTTGAAAGTTTGTTAATACTATAAAATTTTGAACATTTATTCTATTAAAACTGTGTTGTGAATTCTTTACCTGCTTCCCCTCATTCATACATCTGAATTCTGTAGACTCTGTTAGTATTCCCACTTTGTACCCAGTTTCTCAGATGTATAATAACCCGCCCAGTGACAGGAAGCAGGTGTCTGGCCCAGGTGACTTCAGGCTGAGCAGTGGGATCAGATCCCACATTCTAATCAAAGCTCACTGGTTTTCATGAAACATTCAACAAGAAATGATTTTTTAATGCAATATTCTGAAAATATATGAGTAAAAGTACATGATATAAAGCTGTTTACAATAGCATGTTGATTTCATCTGCCTTTTATATATTCTTTATTGTTTAAAAATGAAGGTTAAGAGATGAAGGTTAAGTTTCATGTTAAGAGATGATTCTGACAAATGAATTTGAATGGTGAAAGGAAAGTATATTTTCAGTGGCTATTGAATATTGAAATTATAAGCCAGATAAAACAACTACAACCTACCTTTTTCATATTGTGTAGTAGTCACTGAGTTGTTCTTTTATATAGAATAAGGTGTTACAGCATATAAACTTGAGGTTTTATTTATAAATAATACAATTCAACTATCATTTTTCTTCCTTGAACTTGTATGTTTCTTAAATCAGCAGTACACCTTTGGTGAGAAATAGTGTCTCATTCATTGGGAGGACATCTTGCTCCAAATCATGTTGCATTTTTCAACTCAGAGATCTGATGATCAGGTTTTAAGTAGGAAATAAGCAAGACTGCCCCTGTTGGATCAGCAGAGTGTTGGAGTCTCTCTCTGGGGAACAGGGTTGAGGAATATTAACTCCTGGCCACTCAGCTGTCCCTGGTCCCCACCCTCTCTCCTCTGGGGAGTAGAGCCAATCTCCACTGGGAGAAGCTGTACAAGTTCACAGTCAGCCACTTAAGAAAACACAACATTTATCATTCTCTGTCTTTTTACCAACATTATTTAATCAATCACTAAATTATGCTGAATTGAACCTGAAACTCTTTATCACTTTCTTATTTCAAATATGTTTGCCTATAAAGCAAATTGAATCATGCCATTTCCCCTAAATTCTCTTCACTTACTCTGCTAGAATCTCATAATAGTATTGTGCACCATGGCACAGACTGAGAAGTTTCTAGAAAATTCAATTTTCCTTTATTTCTTCTTTTTGTTGTTCCCATAGTAGCCAGAATTATTTTTAAACCATGCTGTTTTCAGTATGAAATGTAATTTAGATCTTGAAATTGAAAATGCTGATCATCACAATCATTTAATTAACACAGAAATCACCTCATCTAGTCATCTGTTTTAATGTTTTTTTTTTTTCTGAGAATGTGTAAACTATCCTCTGTTAGCAGATATCATATTCATGATGCAGAATAATTAACTGTATTCACCATGTAGCACATTAGATAACCAGAATTCATTCGTCTTGTCATAATTTGTAAACATCGTCCTATTCCACTCCATCATTCAGTGTCTGTTTTGTTCTCTGTGGGTATGGACTGCCAGTCCCCTTTGTTCTTGGGATTTTGCTTGGTGCCCAGAGTTTCTGCTGGTCAAGCCAAAGTGTAGAGGCAGGCGGGGGTCCTTATATTAGGACAAAAGTCTTAGTGTGAAGATATCTGCTGAAAACAGCAGGCAGACATTGTGGCCAGATAATCAGAAGCAGATAGACCACCTTGACAGGAATTTAAGTAAACAGGGATTGGAGATGGATGCTTTGATCAGCAGCAACAGTGGAGCCCTCCAGACCACAGCTCCTGTTCACTGCCCCTAGCTTGTACCAGGATATTATAATACCAGATAAATGTAAGATTGGCAGAGCGGCAGGAGAAAGGCAATGAGTCTCCAGATGTGGCCCTTCTAGGTCTCTCTCTCACTAGCTGTACCTTGAGTAATTTTCCTCCATCCTGCACTTCTCCCAATGCCGCCACCCCAAAAGCGACATGTATGAGCTTGACCCTGTTGAGCTCCACACAGATGCTACATAGGACTTGTCTTCTATGTCTGGTTTACTGCACTTCGCTTATTGCCCTCTGGTTTCACCTATGTTGTCAACAATTGTAGGGTTCTTCTTTTCTTCAGATGGAGTAATTTCCCAAGGTATGTAGTACATCTCCATCATCTTTATACTTTCATCCACTGGTGGACACCTGGCTTGTTCTCTTCTCTTGGTTATTATGAATAATGTTGCAATTCATAGGGGCTTGATATCATCTCTAAGAGTTTTCTGTGTTCTGTGTAGAAGTTTGTTATGGCATGTATTTTTGCTAATAAAAATATTTCCAGGTGTGAAGATGTCATACTTTTATTTTTGTTTGCATTTCCCAGGTGATTGATGATGGTGAGCATTTTTCATATATCTGCCAGTCATTTTTATGGCTTTTCATAAAAAGTGCCTGTTTGGGTTACTTAGGATTATGATTTTATTTTTATTATTAAACTATGAGATTTATGGATTGCATATTAACCTCTTATTGGATATAAGCCCTGCAAATATATGTAATCCACTCTACATATTTAATTTCATGTTCTTGATGCTTCCCTTTGCTGTGCAAAAAATTTAGCATGGCATTTACAGTCCCACTTTTTGAATTAGCTGTTGCTTCTTGCATCAGGTATCAGACCAAAATAATTCACTGACATAACCAAAGTTATGAAGCTTTTCCTCATGATTTCTTCTAAGATATTTTGTGGAATGGAAGATAGGAGTACAATTCTATCATTTTTGTGTATGGCTGTTCTGTTACCTTAACCACAGTTACTAAAGAAATTATTCTTCTCTAGTGCATGTTCTTGGCTCCACTGTCAAAATTTCTTGAACCATGGTGTGGGTTTACTTCTTCATTTCTAAAATACTTTGGCCCCTTTCACATATGTCATTCATCATTAGGGAATTAACTGCAGAACCATTAATAAAAGCAGATAGATACCAACTTCTTTAATAAGTTAACTAACCTTAATGTTATTGGGCTCCAATTCTTCTTTTCATTAACATTTTGTATGGTTTAGTGAAAACATTGAGCAGAATCACATAAAACATCTATAGTAAACTTGTGCTATTAGTCATCTTTTCAAATTAACAAAGAACATTAGTTTTCTATTATTGATCAGACTGTATATTGCTTTTGGAGTTATAGAAATAAATGATTGTTTAGATATTCTGAAATGTCCTGATAGCAGCAACATCCTTAAATGATAGCTGCTGTACAGATACCTTGGCTAAAGTATGAGATTTTCATACCTTGGCTAGAGTATGAGATTAATTTGTTCTTAAAATAAACATCTGAATTGGTTTTTGAGATTTAAACATATGAAATCATTCAGGATAATTCATATACTTAGCAAATTAGAGAACAAAACATATAGAGACTCTGATAAGAAACAAGTTTTAAGAAGTTATGTTTTTTAGTCATGGCACAATCCATTTCTGTAGGAACTTTCCCAAGGCCACCATAACATCTTTGTTTCTCAAACAATATATAATGGGGTTAAACACTGGTATCAAGATGGTGTAAAAAAGAGAGAGGAATTTGTCAACTCCTGTTGAGTGAGTGGACTTAGGTTTCATATACACGATGATGCCAGATCCAAAGAATAAAGTCACAACTATGAGATGGGAAGAACAAGTGGAGAAGGCCTTGGCTCTTCCAGTGGCTGATGGCAGCTTCAGGATGGTGGAGATTATTTTCACATAAGATCCAATAATTAATAAAAAAGGCAGGGTGGCAACTAATGCAGTAATTAAATACATCAACATCTCAATCATAAAGGCATCCCCACAAACAAGCTTAACAACTGCGGGTGCATCACAGAAAAAGTGATCCAAGTGGTTACATTCACAGAAGGGTAGAGAGAAGATCTGAGAGATGAAGCCTATTTGTATTGGAATGGAAGTGATCCAACAGACAGCTGCCAATTGGATACACCGTTTACTGTTCATGACGACAGGGTAGAGTAGTGGGTTGCAAATGGCCACATACCTGTCATAAGCCATGGCAGTGAGGATAAAGCACTCAGTGTCTCCAAACATCAGAAAGAAATACGTTTGAATAGCACAGGACACAAATGAAATATTTCCATATTGTCTATAGAGATCTGCTAATAACCTGGGAAGAGTAACTGACACATAGCATATTTCTAAAAAGGAAAAATTCCCAAGAAAAAAATACATGGGGGTCTGTAGTGAGGGATCAGTTTTAGTTATTATGACAATGAGACTATTGCCCATAAGAATAAAGACATAAAGTATCAGAAATACACCAAAAAGGAATCCTTGAAGATTGGGGACATCAGAAAACCCAATGAGGATGAATTCCACCAATGCAGTGTGGTTCCCCAGGGGGGAATTTTGTCTTGTGCATTCCATCTATTAGTGAAATGACTTCAAGGCTTCAAAGTCAATTCAACCCCTTCGACCCAGTTCAAATGGGGACATATTATATCAATGATTTCAAATATTGTGACCCAGAACAGAGATTTAGTTTTCTTAACTGTTGGTTTTATACTTTTGGCAATATATTTCAAATACAGTATCATAAACACCAGCACATATGTAAAAACAGAAACTCAGTTCCTCCTACTTTTATTTAGTGTAATGGATTCATGGAAATAAGACAAATTCAACAACCTTAAGATAAAAGTGATGCATGACAGGAAGCCCAGTCTAAACAGCTCTAGGTGGGTCTTCTCTAAGGAAATGTTTCTCTTTCCTAAAGATATTTGGTTCTTTATTTCCTTTTATTTTATTTTTTTCTGCCTAACTACCTTCAAATTTAAAATCAATTTGTATGATTTTTGCATGTTGCATTTGATGTTTCTCCTCTACTTACTCTCAGATAACCCAGGGGCAGGTGATCAGTTAGACTCCACCACCTGATCCATTTCAGCCAACCTGGGCCACTCACCAACTACTTGTATCAGAAATAATGCACCACAGCAAGTCACATGGAACATAAAGTCTAGAATATGAAATAAAGTAAGATTTTGTTATAATCCATCCTCACCTTTACCATAGTCAAAGCCATCTGAATACCTCTAAGTGTATTTCAAATTTTAAGCAATTAAAAGGAATTGCATACACTTACATATTTAGGGAGTAGTCTAACAAAGGAGAAGGAAAATGTATATAAGTAGTTAATCAGAATGTTTACACATGACAGCAAACTAAATATGAAATCTGCCTCTGTATACCCTCCCATCTATAGTAGGAGTTTCTGATTTTATCTCTATCTCATCCATTATTTTTCTGTCATCTATCTATCATATAATTAACACAAACTACATATAACATATACATAGCTTACAATGTTAATGTAACATATATTGTGTGTAATAGACATTCTAATTCTCTCTACCTGAATTTAAAAATACAGTGCTAAAAGCATGTAAATTTATCCTAATCAGTTCCTCCAGTAATTCATGTTAATAAGATCAAATATCTTCAGTCTTTCCTGCACTGTGCTGAATCCTATATCAATTTATTGTTTCCATCCAATCATTGTATCATCCATTGATGTGAAGCAATCTTCTTTCTCACAGATTGGCAATCCTAAATTCACATTGCCATGACTTTAGAACTATTTCCACTCATCTTGACCTCCTAAAGAATGCAATATCCCTCTTGTTCTCTAAGCACCAAGTTCCTCTTCGCCTTCCCAAGTTCCTAGCAAGTAAAACAAATTATATTCTACATTTTGTCTCTTTGTTCTCAGTAGTCCTTAATTTCTTCCATCTCCATTCACTGAATACTGAATTGGGACTTGGGTTTTTTACAACATACCATAATGTTAAAAGCTGTCTGTGGCTCATCTCTGCTGATGCCCCACAAAGGCCATCAAGGGATCAAGGACTATGGATGTTTTAGATATAAATAGGACCTACCACCTGAAGGTGGGTGCAATCCCCTCACAGTCTTCTCTTATATCTTTACCTTTGTTTCATGTGTCCTTTATTTTCTCTTCTTTTCATTTAACTATTCTTTTCATTTCACCTTTTTCATTTAACTATTCTATATCATCTCCAACTTTTAAGATTAGATCACCTTCCCTACATGTATGTTTTTTGTTCAGAAGTTATACTTTAAGAAATACAGTTGCAGTTGTATGAGAATTAAATAATGAGAATTAAATACTCATAACCAGGGTTTCCAGGTAGATATATAGGCAGTCAACCAGTATATGTCTTGTTGTTTATTTTGATGTTTATTCTGAGTAAATCTAACTAGTATGTACAAGTTAAATACAGAGGGTCAAAAAAGATAACATTAAAGAATATGCGTTCAGTTCTGTCTTTACAGGGATTACAGAGCCCTGGAGAGGTCAAATCCTGCCCTAAAGAAACAGTGTTATGTGGAGACAGCTACCTGGTCTTTCAGGAGGGCCACATTCTTAAGGAAGCAACTTCCACTCTAGACTGTGTCAGATGTCAGATGTCAGGACATCCAAAGGACCCTGAACAAAGGAGCTGATATTAAATGACTTAAAATGAACATTAGAGCTATTCTGATAATACATCACTATTCAAGCTATGAAAGGTTATTTCCTTGTTTGAAAATAGACACAGTATTAATAATATGCCACCCAAGGTGTTTTGAGATGTCAGTAGTAGAATGTCTTTAACAGTTTTGCTTAACATGTGCAGTTGTAGTTCTCTTAAGCTTTGTTAGATGATCATTATCACACTATATTTGTCTTTGTTATTTTAACATACAGTCTTTTTCTTTCATCCTGCATTTTATCTTTTCTGCAATCATGGAGTAGATGTTCCCCAGGCTAGAAGAGGAAAGAATGTAGATGTGGCAATTTGGCAGGAGTGCTGAGCTTTAAAGTAAGAGAATCTTCTCTGTTCTTGGATACAAACCAGGAACAAACCCTGAAGTAAAACCTTATGGGGCTTTTACTTTAATTCTATTATCTGTGCCAGTTTTTTTTTTAATATTTTAAGCCATAAAAGTAACATTTTATAGGTACAGAATTTAAATATCTACTCATATCCCAAGATAACTTTGTTTAAATATTTTCTTTTGTGAACTTGATCTTTTCTGTTTAATAGAGGAAATCAGTCAGTTTTAACATGAGAAGTTGAGTTTCCACTTACCAATTTTATTTTGGGGCAAGAGCTGTCATATCTGTGGTTTGTGCAGATTCTGGCCATTAAAAACATTTTTAACAACTTGTGAGCATTTGTTGTATCCTAAAACCACACTCTTAATGATCTCATGAATATTTTCTCATCTATTGCACTGTGACTTGTGTAGGTAGTATTATTCATGTTTGATCTAAATGCATGGAGAGGTAAAATAACCTGCCCAAGTCAAGAAGCTGTTGTCTCAGCCAGGTGATTTAACACCCACCAGTGGGAAGCCAACTCCACATTCTCAATCAAAGCTCAATGGGCTGACATAAAGCATTCAATGAATAATGATTTAAAACTTAACATTAAAACATAATAAGTTTGCACTAAAAAACTAGTCACAACAGTAAGTGATTTCATTCCATTTTCTATCTTCAGACTGTTAGAAAAATGAAAGGCTAATTATTTACAGTTTCAGTGTATTTCTAATAGTCAGGTTAAAATAATGGCCACTTACCTTTTTCATATTATGAATCTTTTAAAAATAATAGTCTTTGTTTATATAAATCTCTGATTTGAATGATCTGCAACAAGTTCAGTTGTGTTGTTCTTCCTTGAACTCTTACTTAAACAAACAGTGCACCTTAGATGGAAACAGACCTTATCCACTTTGGGGGTATTTTTGCTCCAAGACTAGCTTCATTTTTAAACTGATAATTTGTTTATCAGGTGTCTACTAGGAAATAACCCAGGCTGTCTCAGTTGGATTAGTGATGCCTGGAAGCTTCTCTCTGGGGAATATGTGTTGAGGTGCATTAACCCCTGGCCACTCTTCTGCCCCTGGCTCCCATTCTCTCATCTCTGAGGAGTACAGCCAGTGTCTACTGGGAGAATCTGCATAAGGGGTTCCCAGTCTTAATGCTGTCCTTCAGCTGTGTGTGAATGCTGAGGCTGCTAAATATCAAATTTTTAAAACACGATTTCTTTACCCCAAAGAATGTACCTTGGAAAGTGTCTCGAGCTCACATATCAGGGATATAATTTATCATTAGATACAGAGTTTGGAAAGGAGAGAAAGAGGATTTCTCTAAGGAGATACAGGACACTGAGTCGACGCTTTTATATCAAGAAGGTATGAATAAGAATGGGACATTATGAGAACTTAAAACTGAGAGACAAACTAGAGTGAATTTTCTTCTTTTTTTGATTTTCAAATTGACCCTAGATAAAATCAACCTCATTAGAAAGTATGACACTTGATATGCTCCCTCTCCTTCACCCACTTTAGTCTTGAGTCATGCTTAAATTACACTGGGATACTTCAGAGAATATTCTTTATTTTTTTCAGTGCTAACTCACTTTTCTTTCTTCATTCAAGGATGATGCTTTTCTCTAAAATAAATAGAAAGATGGAATTTTTCTCATTAATTCCTTTCACTCTCATCCTTGGATCGCATAGCTGTGCTGTGTACTTCTAGAGTCTGAGAAGCATTCACCAAATCCAGTTCTCCTCTGTCTTCCTTGCTATTTCCATAGCAACCGGAATATGACCTCTTACAGCAACAAGAATATGTGATTTAATCCTTTTTTTTTTTTTTAAGATTTATTTATTTGATACAGAACTGGGGTACAGGCCAGAGGCTCAGGGGCAGTGAGAGGCTTCACCAGAGACAGAGCGGGGAACAGAACAGGCAGATCGACGAAGCACACTGCTGAGGGGAGCAGCGGGCAGGTCAGGAGAGGTCTGTCACGCCATGTGGTAACCTCCGGGGCAGGCGGGAATCGAACTCATGCGGAAGCGGCTCTAGATTCTCAGTGCTGTGCTTTAACCCGCTGGGCCACCAGGGAGGGCCAATGTGATTTAATTCTTGACCACGGAATGGCGAACACTTCCTTTAAAATAGCAGTTGGCTGTTTTTCTTCTACATCATTGGGATAGAGAAGTATTTTCAAAATAATTATCTGCTCTATCTTATTCATTTATCATATGAACCTCATTTAAAATGAAGTACTATTGCCCTTGACACCACTAACAGTCTAGTCAGGGTTGTGTACCCATGAATTATTGTCATGTCTGTCTTATCATAACAATAAAATCAGAAATATATATAGGCCCCAAAGAGAGGCATCTGTCAAGACATAGTTTTTCTGCTTGTTTTTGAATTCCTATTTAATTTGAAGTATAGTTTATCCAACAAAATGGCCCAATAAAAAGTTAGTAAATTATTGCTTAAATTGTTACATGTAGACTGAACTAATAATTATTCTATCTAGATACATATAGATAAATCTTATTTATTTAGAAATACTTTTCAATTTTTACCATATTGCAGGAACTTTATAAACACTGGGACAAACTGCTGAAAATATATATATTTCACTGAAATTTTATAGCCAAGACCAATTTTTATAAAGTATAAAATTCACTACCCTCATAGTAGTTATTAAGCCTCTGATAATAGACTGATTTTACCTGATTTTCAAGACAAATATATATATATTGTGTGACAATGGTTAATAATGAAACAATAAAATAGAAAAGCATTTCAGAAATGTCGTGTCAGGGAAAATGTAAATATGAGATAAATGACCTGGGGAAAATCTCGCTGAGAAAATTAAATTTAAAAAAGGAAAGAAGGGAGAGGGTGAAAGAAGCAAATGTCTGTGTGTAGCGCCGAACAGGTAGGAGGACAGGCTTGAGGACGCTTGATTAGGTCAAGCAGGAACCCAAGGCCAATATAGCGAGAAAAGGCCGAAGCGCTATTTTACTGTAATTGGATAGCATTTTGATTTTGACATTTACTTCTTAAGATTTGCTTTTCTGGCACATGGGTGATTTGGTTTTGGGAAGCCCACGGGGATTACAACTGAGATGGAAAAAGGCACAAAATGATGTAAAAATTATTATATTATTTTAAAAAATAAAATTAAATGAAACATTTCTCAAAAAGAAAAAAAAAGACTTCTTTTCCACTTTCCCCTTTAAATTCAGGTGCTAGGTCAGGAAAACAAATCCAAAAATTGGGTGAAGCTTACACTCTCATTGCCTTGTAAAGCTTTCTGTTCCCATGCGTGATAGAGTAAGGGGATGGGTTCGTGGGCGTCCCAGTGAGAACTCAAAGAACCTGGGAAGGCCGGTGTCAGAGGTTCATAGAAGGCATTAGTGTGGTGACAGAATCATGTGGAAAAACAAATGACTAATGTGGGCCAGCAAATTTTGCAACTTTAACATTCAAATTTATCTTTCGTGCATTTTTACACAGCCATTCCTTTGTCATCGAAATCCTACAAACTCTTAAAGAAAAAGCTAGCAAACTTACTCCCTTCTACCTCATACAGACACCCACAGGTAATAAAAGTGAAACACACCCAGAACTAATGTTTGAATTGTTTTATAAAAAGCTTCTTTTTTTCAATTACGCAAATGAATTGCCCCACCATTTTCTTAAAATTTTTTAAAACTCTACATCTCAAGGCATTTAAATCAATATGATAAAGTGAGGGCATTAGCTGCATTCCAGAAGAAAACTGATATTGAAAATAAGGAAGAGTGGTCACTTGCCTAAGTGAACTCACCTTCAGGGAATTAGCTGAGGAATCACCAATAAAATCAGATGGAATTTCAACTTCTTTAACATGACACCTATATGTTTACTACTTTTCTTCTCCAATCCCTCTTTATGTCACTTTGTATGACTATTTTGCAGTCACTGCTCAGAAGTAGATAAAACATCAATAGTTAAGGTTTTGCTACTAGTTACTCTTTCAATCTAACAAAACTAATTAGATGTCTACTATTATTTTCCAGGCAATGTTACATATACAATGCCTATATACAATATAATGTGTGTGTGTGTGTGTGTGTGCGCACAATGCCTATATGTATATATGAATATTTTTTGAGAAAACAAAATGTTGAAAATTCTCCAAAACCTTAAAAGCAACAAAACATTTAACGAGACAAGTGTGTGTGTTTCAGATATATCTATACCATATATTGTGTTTAGAAGTAATTTAAATTTTTAAAGAATCAAGATTTATTTTATGAGAGACAAAACCATGAGCTCATTCATTCAGAATAATTCAAACTCTTTGCAAAATACAAAAGCAAATATAATGAGAAACAAGTTTTTTTTAAATATTTTTTTAATTGATGCATACAGAACTGGGGTACAGGCCAGAGGTGCAAGGGCGGTGAGAGGATTCACCAGAGACAGAGTGGGGAGCAGAACAAGCAGATGGAGGGAATACACTGCTGAGGGGAGCAGCATGTGAAACAGGAGAGGTCTACTGTGCCATGTGGATCACCTCTGGGGCAGGGGATCCAGCGTGCACTGAAGCAGCTGCCACCAGCTTGCATTGCTGCATCCTAACCCATTGCACCACCAGGGAAGGCCAAGAAATAAGTGTTAAGTCATGTTTTTGAATCATAACACAATGCGCTTCTTTAGGAATTTTCCCAAGGCCACCATAACGTCTTTGTTTCTCAGACAATATATAACGGGGTTAAATATAGGTGTCACTGTGGTGTAAAAAATAGAGAGGAATTTGTCCATTCCTGTTGAGTGAGTGGACTTAGGCCTGAAATATATAATGATGCCTGATCCAAAGAATAAAGTCACAACCATGAGATGGGACGAGCAAGTCGAGAAGGCCTTGGCTCTCCCAGTGGCTGATGGCAGCTTCAGGATGGTGGAGATTATTTTCACATAAGATACAAGAATCAATAAAAAAGGTATAGCAACAAGTAAAGCAGCAATCACATAAATCAACATATCAATCATCAAAGTGTCTCCACAAGCAAGCTGAACAACTGGAGGGACATCACAGAAAAAGTGATTCAACTGGTTAGATCCACAAAAGGGAAGAGAGAAGACCAGGGAGGTGAACCCTATATGTATTGGAATTGCCGTGGTCCAACTGGCAGATGCTAGCTGAATACACAGCCTGTTGTTCATGATGACAGGGTAGAGTAGTGGGTTGCAAATGGCAACATACCTGTCATAAGCCATGGCAGTGAGGATTAAGCACTCATTGGCACCCAAGGTCACAAAAAAATACATTTGAATAGCACAGGCTAGAAAGGAAATGTTTCTACTTTTTCTACAAAGATCTGTTAATAATCTGGGGAGAGTAACTGACACATAGCATATTTCCAAAAAGGAAAAATTCCCAAGAAAGAAATACATGGGTGTCTGGAATGAGGGATCAACCTTAGTTATCATGATAATGAGGCTATTTCCCATAAGAATAATGAGGTAGAGTATCAGAAATACAGCAAAAAGAAATCCTTGAAGGTTGGGAACATCAGAAAACCCGAGCAGAATGAATTCCACCAATGTTGTATGGTTCCCTGGTGGGGAATTGTGTCCTGTGAGTTCCATCTATGAACACAATGATTTCAAGGCTTAGAGGCAATTGAATCCTTTGGACATAGCTGAAAAGTGGGACATATTAAATCAATGATTTCAAATTCACAGATCCAGGATAGACATCCAGTTTTCTTGTTTGTTTGCCTGTTTTTTATTTCTAATACTATATTTCAAACTCAATATCCTAAAATTACATAGGATGTAAAAACATATACTCTATTCCCCATGCTCTTATTAAGGATTATGGATTTATTCCTAATGCTACAAAGCAGACAACAATAAAATAAAAGCAAAGCATTTCAGGAAGCTTCCTCTCAAACAGCTCTAGGTAACCTGGGACCTTCTCTAATGAGAGGTGTTTCTTCTTCCTCATTAATTTGGTCTCTGCTTTTTATTTCTATTGTTTTCTGCCTTCTTATTTGCAATCTGTTTATATGGGTATTGAATGTTCTTCAGTATGTGACTCTCGGGTAACCCAGGGGCAATCGTTCAATAAGCCATCACAGCCTTGCCCACAGAATATCAACCTGGCCACTCTCCAGCCCTTTGTACCATAGATGACGCATCTTAGGAAATTCTAAATGTGTAATAAAATGGCGTTTTCTTATAATATTACCTCAACGCTATTATCATCCCTAGCAATTTATAAACACTAAGTTTATTCAAAATTGTAAGTGTTTAGGAGTAATTAATTAGATAAGTGTATTCTTATGTGGGGTAATTAGGTATAGAAAAGGAAAAACAATAAGTGTAAGAGAATTTGATCAGATGGTTCACATGACACCAGACTAAATGCAGAATTTGCCATTATAATCTTCCTTTTATCATTAACATGAGTTTCTGTCAATGCTTTAATATTATTAAGTTAAATCATAGTAATTATATATGACATGTAATTAATATGATATACTATGAATGTAATGGATGTTGTGTGTACTATACATTGTAAATACCTATATCTGAGTTTAGAAATAGTGTTAAATTCAGTGTAGACTTGGCCAATCAACTCCTTCAAGAATTAAGTGTTTTGAGATGAAATATGTCCGTCCCTTTCCTGCACTGTGCTATATCTTAAATTGATTCTTGTTATTTCCTTCCAACCTTTATATTATTAATAATGTGAAATGGTATCTTTTTCATAGACTGTCATCTACAAATCCTACATCCACATTGTCATGATTTCACAAACCAAAATCATCTAGACTGCCGATAGAATACAGTTCCTTTCCTTTTTCTAAGGTGCCAAGTTCCTCTTGCCACCGACAAATCCCAAACAAATACAGTTTATAATTTCTACATCTTTGATTTTTACTGAAGCCCGATTAGGATCACTCCATCAATGCTGCCTCCTCAGCACACCCACTCCCATCATCCATAATACAGCACCATCATCCACTGTCCTTTCTTCCTTCTTTGCTGTTACTCTGCACTCTGCACTCCTGCACTCTGGATGTGTCTGTTCTGTACAGTCAGCCTTAAAGGACCAGTCTTTTAGCTTGTCTTTACCTGACCCTTAGTTTGGTGTTTCTATATTCCACATAGCAGTGACACCATCAGATACTTAGTTCTCACTAACTCTAATTTCCTTCCTTGTCAGTCATGCAATCCTGACTTTGATTTTTTACAGCAAATCCTAAAGATAATATTGCTATGATTCACAGGTGTCAACAGAAAGGATAAAGTTCTGATTTGCTTATATTAAAGCACTATGTTCTAGAAAATGAACATAGACAGCAGCTGCTTAGTCTTCTCTTGTTAGTGTCTACCTTTGTTTCTCTAGTGTTCTTTATTTTCTATTTTTTGAGGATTTATTTTTGACTTATTCATGCATACAAGAACTGAAGTATAAGCCAGAGGTGTGGGGGGTAAGAAGATTCACCAGAGGCAGAGTGGGGAGCAGAATAAAAGGATCTACTGAAATACACTGCTGAGGGGAGCAACAGGCGAGACGGAGAGGTCTGCTGTGCCCTGTGGGTCAGCTTCCTGGCCAAAGATTGAACTCATGCCACAGTGGCTGGGAATAGCTGATAGCACTGAAACTTTAACCCCTGTGCCACCAGTTTGGCCCCAGTTTTCTATTATAACATATTTTGATAGTTATTTTCCCATTTTATGTCTTCTCAAACATTCAAGATTTATATCACTTTCCTTTCCCTTTTTTTTTTTTTTTCAGAAGCTATGAAAAACTACAGTAAAAAGATATTTGATATTTTGATGTTTAAAAATGCCAGGTTAGTGTATCAAGCAATCAATCAACTAATATATATTGTAGTTTATTATATATAGTAAGTGCCTGTTAAATAGAAGTGTGTCATATGTGAAGAATAGCTAATAATAATAGTAATGGTGAATAATGAGTTCAGTCATGTCTCTGCAGAGCTTACAGACAGTGGAAACTCAGCCAGGGAGTCAGGTGTCAGTATCCCCCTAAGAGGAGTTCTACATTAAGTTAGCTGGCATTACAGGAGAGTCACATTCCCAAATAAGTGACATCACTTTGAGACTTTGTCAGTTATCAGTGATCACAGAATCACACTGGGATTTCCACTTTTATAAAAAAAAAAAAATACAAATTACTTAAGAAAAAAATAAGCCTTATATCTTCATTCAGTCTTGTGTTCCAGAATGTTTCCCAGTGTTTTGTGGTCTGTGATGAGTGGTTTATAAATACCTGCAAATGGGCAATTGGAAATGGCTCCACAGACTCAACGTTCATGTCTAGGTACCTAGAGAACTTGATATTGAATGACCTAAACTGAACATTAGCTCTTCGCTGGTAATTTGAATATGTGCTTATTCAAACGATCAGAACTAATTTTTTCTTGTGAAAATATATGAAGTAATAATAATATGTAATGCAGGGAAACATCTTCAGTTAAGTAGCGTTACCGATTTAACAGGTTGATTTAAAGATGCAGTTGTAGCTCTAATAAGCATGGTATATTGTCATTGTCAACTTACTGTAGTTATCATTATTTTAACTGATATTCCTTTTCCTTTCATTTTGATGTTTTTTCATCTTTTTCCAGTCATGGAGTACAGGTTTCCCAATCTAGAGAGGAAAGAATGCATCGAGTGTTAGTTGGCAGGAATCCTGGCAGGAATCTGTATGCATAAGTAAATAAATAAATCCTTTTTAAAAAATCCACCTCAAACTGTGTTTCATCTTTGAATGCTACGATTATGTTCTTTAGCCATTTCTTTTCCTCAGCTTGACTTCTCACTCCATTAAAAATTACAGGAACTTGGGAGTCTGAACACAGGAAACTGCATTTCCTTTTACCCATTTTCAATTTTAACAAGAACTAGCATAGTTATGCAGTAAGAGAGTTCTACTCTGAAATTTTATTATTAATAATTTCTGAATATGTTTTATACCACACTGTAAATAGCTTTACCTGTAATATTTCTTTGGTGCATTCTGAATGAAATAAATACTATCATTATTCACATTTTGCCAAAGACCCATATACATAGAAAGGTTAAATAACTCATCCAGTGGCAGATGGTATCTGACCCACATGATTTTACACAATGCTGACCCTATATTCTAAATAAAAACCAATGGATTTCATAAAACCAATTTGTGAACAGTATATTCTGAAAAATATAAGTAAAACTTGCATAAAACTCTTTACAATAGATAGTTGAATTCAGGTCATATCTTCTTTACTGTTATAGGAATGAAAGACAGATTACGTACAGTTACTGTGTTATTTAAAGATCAGAAGATTTACCTCACAAATGAATTTGATTATAAGAAATGAAGTGTGGGGCCCTCCCTGGTAGAACAAAGTGTTAAAACACTTACTGCTCCTCTCCTCTGTGTATTTCAGTCAACCTGCTTGTTCTGTTCCCCACTCTGAACCTGGTGAATCCTCTTACCCACCACACCTCTGACCTATACCCCGGTTCTTATATGCAAACAGAATTTTAATGTTAGGTTCTCAGATGAAAAATACACTACCAAAAAAAAAAGGGAGGGGGTAAGATAATCATTGCCTACCTATTTCTTATTGTGGATGGCCCACTCTGTTGTTCTTTTACAAAGAAATCTTATGTCATATAAATTCCTATTTTTAACTAACAATTACAAATTTGGCTATTCTTCTTTCTTGAACACATACTGCACTTAAGTCAACAGTGCACATTCTGTACGAAATCAGCTCTTATTCACTGTGAGGTTGCTGTTCTAAAACATTCTGCATTTTTAAATTTAGTTACCTGTTTATCTGATGGTAGCTGAAAAATAAGCCAAGGCTTTGGTTGAATCAGGCATGCATTGGTGTTCCTCTCTCAGGGGAATAAGGATTGGGGAGCCTCATGCCACTCTCTTGCTCCTGCTCCCCAACCTCTCCATCTCTGGAGACAAGAAGTCTTCCACTGGGAGAGGCTGTAGAAGACATTCAGAGTCTTAATGTTGAACTAGATCTATGCAACAAATTGTTGATCCTAAGTTTCAAATTATTAAAGCAGCATTTCTTCCCTTCAAAGACTACTTGGAAAGTCTCTGGAGCTCATGTATCATCTAGCTTATTGTTAAGGTCCTCTGCTCATGGAGGGATATAATTTTTCATTGCAGAAATTTACATGATAAAGACACTTGAATTTGAACAAAGAGGTTTAGGACACTGAGTCTCAATTTTTCCATATTGAGAAGATGTGAATGGAAACAGACTTATGAGGCTTTTTAAGTTGACAGAAGAAATGCATTGTTAAATATCATTGCTATGAATTGGTGAATTATGTAAATAATTTATGCATTCAGTTGTTCTTTACTGAGCATCAATAAATATCTAACTGCATAAGGTGTTGTACTATATTTTTCAGGAGATATAAAAAGCTATTTCCCTGGTAGCTGGTCACAAAATTTGACTGCTAAACTCGTGTTCACCTTTTAGATAGAGTTGATATGTTACATTATGTTAAAGTGACCTTTTATTTCTGCCAATCAAAGTGAAATATTTCAACTCTAACATCCTCATATCCCTCCCATGTAACTTGATTTTGAACTCTTATTGTATAACTTGTAACTTCAATTCCACAATTTGCAATTCTTTTTTTATTAAAACTCCTAGGCTCCAAGTCATTTGTCTTGTTTCTTATTAACAGCATCTCCAACTATGGGGCCATCCACAGAGCACAGTCTGGGGCTCAATAAATTAGAAACTCTATAATTTTTTTTTTT
>NW_004567116.1:6877164-6912025 GCF_000260355.1 Condylura cristata | reverse complement strand
GAGAGGCTTCACCAGAGACAGAGTGGGGAACAGAACAGGCAGATCGACGAAGTGCACTGCTGAGGGGAGCAGGGGGCGGGTCAGGAGAGGTCTGCCGCGCCATGTGGTCACCTCCAGGGCAGGAGGGAATCGAACTCATGCGGAAGCGGTTTTAGATTCTCAGTGCTGTGCTTTAACCCGCTGCGTCACCAGGGAGGGCGAGAAACTCTATAATTTAAAGCTGAGTTATTTAATTTCCTCAAATTCAATCACTAATCATATGCATTATCTTTCCTTCCTTTCTTTTTTTTTTTTTCTTCAGTGAAAGGCAGTATGAAATAAGAACATGAGGAATATCAGTCTGGACAAGAGCAGAAGCAGCAAAGCCACTTGGGAAGTGACTGCTGTGATCTATGTGGTAGATGGTAAGGTCCTCAGGATCAGATCAGGAGTAGTGTCTGCTGTGAGAGGTGGTCACAGGACTTACCCAGAGCTTCTGCCCAAACATTTTCTTGAATTTTGAGTTTCATATTTACCAAACATAAAACAGCCACTGTGGAAAAAAAGAATATTTTTTTTTTTGCCCTCATCATCTAGTCAATCAATGAATGATATTGAATTGAGCCTGAATTTCTTTAAAAATATTTTTTAATTTTCATTATATATCACTTTCCTTAATCCATTTTTTAAAAATTAAAATACAACATTTTTCTCCAAAATAATGAATCATGATATATGACCTGAACTCCCTTATTTACCTTCCTTGGATCTTCACAACTGTATCATGCCCTATACTCTGGCTATTAGGCATCTACAAAATTCAATTCTCCTTCATTTCTTCTTTTGTTATTTCCATAACAACTGGAATGTCTAATTATTCTTTCATCATTTGTCATGTGTTGTTACAATTTGATTGAAAGTTGAATATGAAATAAGGGAAGCATGAAATAAGGGAAGCCCTGGGTAAAATACAGCCCAGCCAGAATGCCAGGAGTGAGAATAGGAGTTGGGGAAAGAGAAGATAGCCCGGCTCCCCAAAGAGAATTGATTGGAGACATTTAGCTCATTCTGGGTTGGACCAGCCTGGTTATGTGCAGATGGGTTCTATTCCAACTGTACACATGGGTTCTGAGTTTTCTTCCTCCAGGAAATTGTGATAACCATTAGTCAGGATCTAACACTTTTTGTCTATTTGATGCCTCACAGTCAGCCTGGTGGCCAAATTGGACAAGGTCCAGCAGCCCATGACTTTCTCTGCTTTTGAGTGAATAGTTCCATTTAAACCAGTGAAGCCTGGGCCCTCCCTGGTGGGGAAGCAGGTTAAAGCACAGCAGTAAGAAGCTGAAGTCACTTCAGCATTAGTTCAATCCCCACCCAGAGGTGCAGCAGACCTCTCCTGACCACCTACTGCTCCCCTAAGGTCCATCTGCCTGTTCTGCTCCCCACTCTGTCTCTGGTGGATCCTCTCACTGTTCCTGCACCTCTGGCCTGTACCCCAGTTTGCATGCATAATAAACACATCTTTTTTAAAAAAAGGAAAATAGAGGGAAGCAATGAAAGTGACAAACATATAAAACAGGTTAATTATTTTACATGAAAGTGTTTTTTTTTCAATTAATCAAAGCTTATCTCCCCATATCTTTTATCATTTTAAAAAATACCTGTATGTCAATTGGGCCCTCCCTGGTGGCGCAGCAGGTTAAAGCACAGCACTAAGAAGCTTAAGCCACTTCCGCATGAGTTCGATTCCCCCCTGCCCCGGAAGTGACCACATGGCGTGGCAGACCTCTCCTGACCCACCGGCTGCTCCCCTCAGCAGTGTACTTCATCGGTCTGCCTGTTCTGCTCCCCACTCTGTCTCTGGTGAATCCTCTCACCCTCCGCATCTCTGGCCTGTACCCCAGTTCTGAATGAACAAATAAATAAATCTTTAAAAAAAAACTATATCAAAATGATAATGAAACTACTTAAAAATAGCGTGAATGTGAAGGGATTTAAGTGTCATTTTAGAGGAAAATTGAATTTTGTCTCTAAGAGACTGTGTCCCACTTAGCATATAACTGTTCATCATTAGGTAACTAGCTGATGAATCACATTAAGGCAGATGGAATGTCAACTTCTTTAACAAGCTAAGTACACTAAGATCGTTGTGTTCTAATTCTTTTTCAATGACATCCATCTGTATGTTTATAATGCAAATATTGGTCAGGAGCAGATGAAGCATTACTAAATAAATCTATGCCATTTTTCATTCTTACTCCCAACTAGAATATACATCATTTTCAGACACTATGCTGGTTCTGAAGATACAGAGTTAAATAATATTTTTATAAGGAATGTGTATATAATATTCAAGAATCATTCAAAACAGCAGCTACGATCTTTACAATTTCAATGTGTTATCTCAGATATTTCTGTACCTTGTACTGGATATGGAATAACTTTTATTTTAATTACAGGTGATTTTTTAGGAGATAAAAATACAAGATCATTTATTCAGAGTAATTCAGTAAACTGCAGAAAAAATGGAAACTTGATTAATAAGAAACAATTTTAAGAACGACATTGATTCAAGGCACAATCTGCTTCTTAGTGCTGCCTTGAATAAACTGCAGGAACTTTCCCAAGGCCACCATAACATCCTTGTTTCTCAGACAATATATTATAGGATTAAACATTGGTATCAAGATGGTATAAAAAAGGGAAAAGTATTTGTCCACTCCTGTTGAGTGAGTAGACTTAGGCTCCATATACACAATATTTGCTGATCCAAAGAATAAAGACACAACCATGAGATGGGAAGAGCAAGTGGAGAAGGCCTTGGCTCTTCCAGTGGCTGATGGCAGCTTCAGGATGGTGGAGATTATTTTCCCATAAGATGCAAGTATCAGCACAAATGGCACAGCAACAACTATGGTGGCAATCACATAAATCAGCATCTCAATCATGAATGTGTCCCCACAAACAGGCTGGACAACTGGGGGTACATCACAGAAAAAGTGATTCAACTCATTAGATTTACAGAAGTGTGAAGAGAAAATCTTGTAGATGAGTCCGATGGGGACCAGAATCCCAGTGATCCAACAGGCAGCTGCCAACTGCATACACAGTCTATGGTTCATGATGACAGGGTAGAGTAATGGGTTACAGATGGCCACATACCTGTCATAAGCCATGGCAGTGAGAATAAAACACTCAGTGGCTCCCAAGGTCACAAAAAAGTACATTTGAAAAGCACAGGCCAGAAAAGAAATACTTCTATTTTGTCTACAAAGATCTGCCAATAATCTGGGCACAGTGACAGACACATAACATATTTCCAAAAAAGAAAAGTTCCTAAGAAAATAATACATGGGGATCTGGAGTGAGGGATCGATATTAGTTATCATGATAATGAGACTATTTCCTGTAAGAATTACAATGTAGATTATCAGAAAGATAGCAAACAGAAATCCTTGAAGGTTGGGGACATCAGAAAAGCCAATGAGGATGAATTCCACCAGTGTAGTGTGGTTCCCCAGGGTGAAATGTTGGCCTGTGCGTTCCATCTATGAACAAAACAGTTTCAGTTTAGAGCTCAGTTCAAGTCTCTTGCCCACCTGAATCGTGCTACATATCAAATCAGTTATTTCACATCCATTGGCAAATATAAACACCAAGTTTGGGGGCTGATTTATTTTATATATTTGCCAAGATATCTCAAAGAAATATGCCAAAATTCCAGATTGTGAAAACAGTGATTCTATTTTTCCTGCCCATAGTTAGAATTGTTAGGGGATCACATTTAAGAGTCAGAAGAAAAAATGATTGTCACAACATGAGAACAAAGCAGGGCAGGGAATCTTTTTCTCAAACAGCTCAGTTACAAAGGTTTTTTTCTAATAACAAATGTTTCACCTGATCCGTAACTGCTTTAGTTGTCTACTTGTTTGCCTTGTACCATCTCAGTTACAATATTTATGGCAATTATTTATGGTTCTTTTACATTGTGTGTGATGTTTCTTCTGTGAATTTCTCTCAAGCAGGCCAGGTAGGTGGTCAGTGAGTCTCCACTGTCTGGTCCACTTCAGCCCACCTGGCCACTGCCCAGCTATCTCTATGAAAAATAATGCACTTTAACACATCCTATAAGCACATGGAATATGGAATATGAAAAAATGCATTACTTTGCTTGCAATATTTTAATTCTACTATCAGCTTTTTAGTTTAAAAACTCTATGTATATTCCCAATTTTAATGTTTTGAGAGTATTGAATAATTTTATGCATCTATAAGTTCATTTGACCAGAAATATAAAATACAGAAAGTATAAGAGAATTTGATCTGAATATTCAAATATGCCCCTATACTAAATGGATTTTCTGTCATTCTAGCCAAACTTTTATCACTAATAGCAATATCTGAATATAATTCTGTGATGAAATATGGTTGATTTATAATAGATAAAGTACATATAATAGCTAGTTAACATCTGATGTATTATATATATAATATATGCTGTATAAAATATACATTTTCAATACCTATATCGGAATTCTGAATACAGTGCCTAATATACTATATATTTTGCTGAATCATGAATAATTGTTTGATCATATATGTTCCATCTGTCCTGCACTGTGCTGAAGGCTAGGCCTCACTTTTGTTCATTCCATGCACACTTATCACTCATTCATGTGGAACAATGCCCATTTCACAGATTGTCACATAACCCTAAATCCACATTGTCATGTCTTTGGAATGATTCTCCACTTCCTATATTAATTTCTGTTTAACTTTCTAGAAAATAGAATTTCCTTTCTTTTTTCTATGACACCAAGATCTAATCATCCACAAGTCCCAAACATGAACAAATTATAATTTCTAAGTTTTGTTTCTTGGTGTTCCTACTCTTGAATCTCTTCGTCCTCAGTTCATGGAATCCTGTATTCTAACTGTCATTTCTCACTGCACACCCTCTTATGACAGTTCCTTCATGCTTCACTTCCTTTTAGGACTCAATTTTCAGAAGAAGAATCAAGGGTCGGGGGGTGGTTTATATCAAATAAAGTGTCTTATAAATTGAAATTCAGTTTGAACCCCCTCCCCCACCATGCTCTGCATTTTTTACTTTGTTTTAGGGTATTATTTATTTTCTCTTCCTTTTATCTTTTAGTTGCTATTTTCCCATTTTTACCTTCTCAACATTTTCAAGATTTATATTACCTTTCCTGTATGTGGGATTTTTGTTGTTGTTGTTGTTAGAAGCTATACCTTATGATAAACAACTAAAAAGTGTACTTAGCAAAATGACACAGAATTGCTTGATAAATATATCAGGTAGTAAAGTAACATGTAATATACATTGCACTTCAATATGGATAAGTGTTAAATGTTTCTTAAATACAGTGTGTTAAATGTTAACAATATTAATAATTTAATAATAGTAACAGCAGTGATCAATCAATTGTCAACTTATGTCTTTCGGAGCTTACAGACCAGTGGTAACATCAGGCAGGGACATCAAATATCACTTAGAAAATGCAGTTCTATGTGGAGAAAGTTACCTGGTCTTATTGGAGGCCACATACCCAAGAAAGTGACAGCTATTCTGAGATTTTTGTCAAATCAGAGGATACAGAATCATCATGGTATTTTCAACTTTGAGGGGGAAAAATCATTTCAGGAAATATAGGCCCTCATTCTGTTAAATTCAAATGGTTGTACAAGGCTTCCACAGCTGAGCAATTTATGACACCTGTTGATGGGTCATGGGATTGATCCCACCTGACTCCTCACTCAGCCCTAGGTCACTGCAGAATTCACTGAGAAGCCCTAGATGTTGAGTGACTCAAAATGAAAATTTGATGTAATTTGGTAATATTACCCAATTCAAATTAGCAGTGCTTATTTTTCCTTGTTAGAAAGCATACAGGAAAATAATATGAATGTAATTCATGGAGCTGTTTTGAGATGTAGGAGTATAATCTATTTAGCAGAATTACTTAAAAATGCAAGAATATTTCTATTATATGTTCATTATTGTACTTATTGTATTTATCATTATAATTTTAACTGAGATCCCTTTTCTTCATTTTGAAGTTTGGTTATCTTTTCTCCAGTAATGGAGTAGGCATTTTCCAACCTATCAGAGAAAAGACAGAAGAGGGTATTAATTTGGCAGGAATACAGAACTTTATATTAATATACTCTTATGCTGGTACAAACCAGCAGAAAAAAATGGATTTGAACTTATAGGATTTTACTTTTAGTTTTTCTTTCATCTGTACCAGTATGTTGTATTTTCAGTACATGAGAGAAGTGGACATAATATAAATACAAATAAAATTAAATTTAAATGTCTAACTCAAAACTTATATGATATTGTGAACATATCCCAAGATAACTTTTATAATTTTCTTTGCCTGTTTTCTGTTTGGAAGTTAATCTACTCTTTCCATAAAAATAGGGGTATATTGGCAGTTTTAATACAGTCTGTGGAGTTTTCTCTTTACCAAGTCTCTATTTTAATAGGAGATGTCACAGCTATGCTACATAGAAAGTCTGTTTTTTTTGAATTTTTTTTTATTTTAGCAGTATAATATAATCCATTATATAAAACTACACTGTTAATAAACTACTGAATTCTCTTCATCTGAGTAAAGTGGGTACTGTTATTATTCACTTTTTTCATAAAAACCAGATACATAAAAGTTAAGTATCTACCCCTAAGTCAAGAAGTTGGTATCTGACCAAGGTGACCTCACACCCAGCCAGTGATGTCAACTCAATATTCTTAATCAAAGCTGAATAGCTTTCTTAAAGTGTTCAATGAGAAGTGACTTGAAAATATAAGTAAAATTGGTCATATAAAACTCTTTACAATTATAATGTCTTTACATGTTCATTTTATATCTCTTATACAACTACATTTTTTTTATTTCATGTTCAGAGTTTTTTCTCAAAAATGACTTTCATCAGAAGAAAGAACATGTATTTTCAACGTCTTTATGTTCTCAGTTTTAAAATACACTATAAAATACAATTTTTTTAAAAGACATTATCATAAATAAACATGCAAAAATAATCTCTGCTTACCTTGTACATATTATGGAAAAATCTTCTCGTCACACATTTAGGAATAGCATATTGTGTCTTATAAATTACTGGGTTTTATTATCAAGTAACAACTCAACAACTATTATTCTTCTGTGATCTCACATTTCATTGAAATCCTGTGAACTTAGGTAGGAAACTGTGTCTTGGTCACAGAGAGAATAGAGTTGCCCTGGACATGTTTCATTTAAACTCCAAGCTCTGCGTGTCAGGCGGTAACCGGCAGAGCAGAGGGCTCTCCGGCTGGATCAGAGACGCAGTTCAGTTCTCTCTGGGGATGTGGGCTGTGGGGTGTCAGCCCCTGACCACTCCTCTGTCCTTGACTCTCCCTCCACTCCAGCTCTGGGGAGTACAGAGTCCTATCTGGCACCTTCATGGTGTTAAATTTGTGCTATAACTACGTATGACATATTATTATTTAGGAAAGAACCATTTTTTTTTACCTCAAAGAATGTAACTTGGAAAGTCTCTAGTGTTCATGCAACATACTGTGTGTGTGTGTGTGCGTGTATGTTTAAGGTTCTCTCCTCACATCAGCATATAATTTATTTTTAGTTACAGGGTCACATATAAGAAAAACATGAATTTAACTAGGAGGCAGTAAACTGAGTCTTGACTTGTGTCCAGCAGAAAGGTTGAGTAGGTTTGTTAACATGTATGGAAAGTAACCTAATACTCCTGCAAACAAGTGGAATATTTCAAATGTAGCACTTTTTTCTTCCAAAATAATAAGTGCCCTTGGTTCATCCCAGAACCCTTCCTGTATTTAAACAATGCAGCCAATGTGCTTTCTCCGCAGTGACTGCCTGGCTTCTATTTAAAAGGTTTCTATCAATGTCAACTTTCATACTTATAATTAATCAAATTTTATAGACATTAATTTCTTTCTTCCTTCAAATGCACTGTGAGTTTTCTTATATACTGCCTGCTAAAAATGTGTCCTTGTATGACTTTGCTAAGTAGTGGTTTTGCAGTCTTTCAGAAAGTATAGAATATGTTCTGAACTTAAATGCTGAAACTAGAATCAATTGCTTGAATAGTAAAAGAGGGAGGCAGTGAAAGTGATAAACATGTACAACTAACAAATTAATCATTTTTCATGACCCTTCTTTCCAGTTATTCAAATGTTTGTCACCCCATAACTTTTATCCTTTTTATATTTAAAATCTGTACTCTGGAGGTATAATGAAGTTATGTAAATTAATATAATGAATGTGATGGGATTTAAGTGGCACTGTAGAAGAAGACTGAATTTCGTAACTAAGAAAGTATGCCCTTTTAGGATAAATTTGCCTCTTACTAGGTAGTTAGCTGATGAACCATACTAAAAGTATATGGAATGACAACTTCTTTAATAAGTTACTGCACTTAAGGATTGCTCCAAGCCTTCCTCCAAGTCTATTTATATGATTGTAAATATTGATCAGAAGTAGATAAAATATCACTAATTAAACCTTTGCTACTTGTCACACTACTTCTAAAACAATTGGATACTGATCATTTCCAAACAATATATTGATTCTGGGGATAGAAAAGTGAGCACAAGTTTGTATAAAGAATATAAAGAACATGTAAATAATATCAAGAAACATTTAAAAAAGCAGCAACAATAATTATGATTAAAATATGTTATTGCAGGGCCCTTTCTAGTGGTGCAGCAGGTTAAAGAACAGCAATAAAAAGCTAAAGCCACTTCAGCATGAGTGCAGTCCCTCCCACATCCAGGTGACCTACATGGCGTGACAGACCTCTCCTGACCCGCCCACTGCTCCTCTCAGCAGTGTACTTTGTCAGTCGGCCTGTTCTGCTCCCAACTCTGTCTCTGGTAAAGCCTCTCACTGCCCTGCACCTCTGGCCTGTACCCTAGTTTTGTATGCATAAATAAATAAGTCTTTTTAAAAATGTGTTATTTCAGAAATTTCTATACCTTCTGTTGAGTTTAGGATAACTTTATTATTTAAAATTACAACTGAATTAATTTTAGAGATGAATATGTAATATCTTTTATTTAGAGTATTTCAAACCTAGCAAAAATGAAGGAAAAAACAAATGAAAACTTGGTAAATAATAATTGTAGAATGGATTTCAGTCAAGACACAGTCCATTTCTGTAGGAACTTTCCCAAGGCCACCATAACATCCTTGTTTCTCAGACAATAAATTATAGGGTTAAACATTGGTATCAAGATGGTATAAAAAAGAGAAAGGTACTTGTCCATTCCTGTTGATTGAGTAGACTTAGGTTCCATGTACACAATGACGCCTGATCCAAAGAACAAAGTCACAACCATGAGATGGGAAGAACAAGTCGAGAAGGCCTTGGCTCTCCCAGTGGCTGATGGTAGCTTCAGGATGGTGGAGATTATTTTTACATAAGATCCAAGGACCAATAAAAAAGGAATATTGATAATTGCTGTAGCAATCACATAGATCAATATCTCAATCATCAAAGTGTCCCCACAAGCAAGCTGAACAACTGGGGGTACATCACAGAAAAAATGATTCAACTCATTGGATTTACAGAAGGGTGAAGAGAAAATCTTGTAGATGAGCCCGATGGGGACCAGAATCCCAGTGATCCAACAGGCAGATGCCAACTGCACACACAGTCTATGGCTCATGATGACAGGGTAGAGTAATGGGTTACAGATGGCAACATACCTGTCATAAGCCATGGCAGTGAGAATTAAGCACTCAGTGGCTCCCAAAATCACAAAAACATCCATTTGAAAAGCACAGGCCAGAAAAGAAATTCTTCTATTTTGTCTACAAAGATCTGCCAATAATCTGGGGACAGTGACAGACACATAACATATTTCCAAAAAAGAAAAGTTTCCAAGAAAATAATACATGGGGATCTGAAGGGAAGGATCAACCTTAGTGATGATGATAATGAGGGCATTTCCCATAAGAATAACAATATAGATTATTAAAAATGTACCAAACAGAAATCCTTGAAGTTTGGGAACATCAGAAAACCCAATGAGGATGAATTCCACCAATGTAGTGTGGTTCCCCATGAGGGAATTTTGCCCTTTGTATTCCATCTATAAACACAATAATTTTCAGTTTAGAGCTCAGTTCAATCTTCTGGCCCACCTGAAAAGTGTTGGTATTAAGTCAATGAGTTCAAACCATTGGCAAAAGAAAAAAACAGTTTTCTTGCTGTTTTATTTTATATTCTTGCTAAGATATTTCAATGCAACATGCTAACATTCCATATTGTGAAAACAGAAACTGCATTCTTTCTGCCTATTTTAGAGGCTCATGTTTAAGATAAGAAGAAAAATCAGATAATCATCCAAGGAGCTTTTTTCTCAAACAGCTCTAGGTGTTTGAGGCTCTCACTAGAGGTAGCCTGGTTGCCTTAATCTTCTATTTTTTTCTGCCTATCTCAGTTGCTATCTTTATGGTCCTTTCTTTGTGTGTTTTATCTTTCTCCCGTGAATTCCTCTCATGTCACCTACAGACCAGTGGGTGAGAAATCAGTAAGTCTCTTCTGCCTGGTCCACTTCAGCCAACCTGGACACTCCCCAGCTATCTGTCCTGGAAATAATGTACCTTAGCACATCCTATGAGCACATAAAGTCTAGTATGATTTCAAAATAAAGTATGATTTTGCCAGTAATATTCTTAATTCTACCATCATCCCCCTAAATTTTGACAGCTCTAAGTGTATTCCATATTTTAACTTCATCTTAAGTGTACACCAGTAGATTTATGCATCTATGTGGTAATTTGGCAAAAAAGAGGAAAAAGGAAATTATGAGACCTGAGCAGGATGGTCAACTATACCCCTCAACTAATGGAATCACCAATGTAATCAACCTCTTCTCTCCAATGTGAGTATTTGTATAGCATTCTGTGATGTAATATTTTAGATAAAAATAAATGATGTGCACATTTTATATGGTTAATATATGGTATATTTGCATATGATATATGCTTTTATAATAAATACTTAAATATCTATATTTGAATTCTGAAGAGTGCCTAATACAATACACTGCAAGCAAAAATATATTTAGATCAAATATATTCAGTCCGTCCTGCACTGAGCTAAATGCTAGATCTCACTTTGATTAGTGTCCACCCTACCTCCGTACCACTCATTTATGTGAAACAATGCCTATTGTACAATTTCCCCATAAACCTAAATTCACTTTTCCATGTGTTTGGAACTAACTCCACTTCAATACCAAATTAAGCCTAACTTCCTAGAGAATACAATTTCATTTCTTTCTAAGATACCAAGATCTTCTATTCACTCACAGACCTCAACAGATGAATAAATTGTAACTTCTACTTTTTCCTTCGTGGTATGCCCCAGTATTAATCCTTCCTCCTTGGTTCACGGAATCCTGCATTCTGACTGTAACTTCTCACCACACAGCATCAGATGATGGCTCCTCATAGCTCATCTCCTCTTAGGACTCAATTTTTCCAACCAAAGGATCAAGGGATACAAGGGGTGTTTTATATGAAATAAAGTATCCTATAAATTAAAATTCATTGTGTTGGCCCTCCCTGGTCTTTGCTTCTAAGATGTCATTTATTTTCTCCATCTTTCAGTTTTGGATAGTCATTTTCCCATTTTACATCTTCTCAAATTTGTCAAGATTGATATTACCTTTCCAGCATGTAGTATTTTCTTTATAAGATATCCCTTATGAAAAAATAAAAAATATTTAGGTAAATGAAATGGATTTCTTTCACTAAAAACATCAGGTAGGCAGACGATGTGAAATATACATTATGGTCCCTTATGGGTCAATGCGAAGTGCCTGTTAAATAAAAATTGTGTTAAATGTCAAGGATAATAATAGTAATAGTAATAATAATTTAGCATATAATATGAGTTCAGTTATGTCTTCACAGCACATACAGACCAGTTGGAAAGTCAGGTAGGGAAGTCAAATGTCACCCTAGACATTGCAGTGCTAAGTGGGGAGAGTTGCCTCTCTCACAAGAGGGCCACGTTCCTAAGGAATTGACAGCCACTCTGAGATTTTGTCACATTTGAGGAGCATCACAGAAATGCTGGTGTTATCACTTTATGCAAATAGATAAGAAAACATTTAGGAAATATAGACCCTCATATCCTCACCCTGTTGATTCCAAATGATTGTACAAGGTTTCTGTGCATGAGTGGTTTATAAACACCTGCAGAAATGTCATGAGAATGATTCTGACTTACTCCACTGACATGCCCTAAGTAAAGAGCTCACTGACCAAAGGCCTTGATATTAAATGAATTTAAAATACAAGTTGATAAATTCTAGTAATATAACCCAATTCAAATTGGCTGAGTTTAATCTTCTGTGCTTGAAGACATACCAGAGATGATAAGAATGTAACTCAAGGAGGTGGTTTCAGAGTTTAGTAACACAATCTATTTAGTTGGGTAACTTTTAAGGTGCATTTGTGTTCCATTAGGTATCTTTCCATGATCATTATCATCCTTATTCTACTTCTCATTATAATTTTAACTGACATCCCCTCTTTTCATTTTGAAATTTAGTCATCTTACATTCAGTAGTGGAGTAAACATTTTCCAGCCTATCAGAGGAAAGAAAGAACAGGGTACATACAAACTTGCCAGGAAAACACATCTTCAAATTAGTATACTAAACCAGCAGCAAAAATTAGAGAAAAAAAAAACATTTGAATGTACTGAATTTTTACTGTTAGTTTTTCTTTCTTCTCTATTTGTATCTTTTATTTTGAATATATGAGATTATACATAAAAATATAAAGACAAATTTAACAAACAAATGTTTATAATATTGAGATCATATTCTAGGATAATTTATCTGACAATTTGCCTACTCTTGAATTGACGTACTCTCTCCACCAAAATTAGTGGAGAGGTATATTGGCAGTTTTCATATGGTTTATGGAGTTTTCCCTCTATCAATTTTCTATCTCAACAAAAGTTATCATAGCTATACTGCTGGTTATTAGAAAATATTTTTTAGATTAATAGTTTATCATTTTTAATAAACTACAGAAAGCTCTCATTCATTACATTTGAATAACGTAGCTACAATTATTATTTACATTTTGCAAAAAAAAAAATATCAGATAAATAGAGAGTTCAGTATCTTTCTCAAGGTCAAGAAGCTGGTGTCTTATCTAGGTGACCTCATACTCAGCAGGGTGATGCTGACTCCACGCAACCAAACTCAATGGTTTTCTTAAAGCATTTAATGAAAAGTGATATTTTGAATATCATATTCTGTAAAATACAAGTAAACTCAGCATACAAAACTTTTTACAAGAGCTCTTAACTACTGCCCATACAATTATAGTATATATTTCAAGTTCAGAGCTTTATCTCACAAAGGAATATGATCCGAGGAAAGAAAAGCTGTTTTATTGAATATATATTCTAAATTTCAAAATCACTATAACATAAGAAAATATTTTTTTAAATACTATCAGAAAATAATTGGGGCAAAATAATTTCTGCTTACCTGGTGGCTATTATGGAGAAATCTTTGTGAAAATCTTTTGAAAGGAATAATGTTTTATATAGAGATTTCTGGATTTTATTATCAAGTAACAATTCAACAACTATTATTCTTTCCTGATTTCATATTTTATATTTCATTTAAATCCACAGTGAAGCATAGGAAGGAAATTAAGCCTTATTCACTGAGGACAGTGCTGCCCAGACATGTTGCATTTAAACACCAAGCTCTGTGTGTCAGGCGGTAACCGGGAGAGCACAGGGCTGTCCGGCTGAATCAGAGACGCGGTTCGGTTCTCTCTGGGGATGTGGGCTGTGGGGCACCGGCCCCTGACCACTGCTCTGCCCCTGGCTCTCCCTCCATTCCCTTCTGGGGAGTACAGTCATCTTTTGTGACTCCTTCATGGTGTTAACATTGTACTATAAACTACACATGACATTTTATTATTTAGGAAAACACTATTGCTCTACCTCAAAGAATGTGACTTGGAAAGTCTCTAGAGCTCATGCAACATACAGAGTGTGTGTGTGTTTGTGTGTGTGTGTGTGTATTAAGGACATCTGCTCATTGTTCAGTACAGCATAAAATTTATCTTTAATTTCAGGGACTTACAAAAGAAAAAAATGAAGTTAACAAGGACATAGTGCATTGAGTCTTACATTTTCTCCATGGAAAGTTTTGAAAAAGAAAACACATTGGCCCTCCCTGGTGGCTCTGTGGGTTAAAGCGCAGCACTGCAAAAGAGCCACAGCCACTTCAGTGTGAGTTCGATCCCTGGCCTTGGAAGTGACCACATGGCATAACAGACCTCTCCTGTCTCGCCTGCTGCTCCCCTTAGCAGTGTACTTGGTCGGTCTGCCTGTTCTGCCCTCACTTTGTCTCTGATGAATCCTCTCACCGCCCCTGCACTGCTGGCCTGTACCCCAGCTCTGTATGCATAAATAAATAAATCTTAAAAAAAATGAAAAGAAAAAGAAAACATATTAAGGGTTATATAAAACACTAAGAGAGTAGAACACATATTATGGTTGCTGTGACTCTTGACAGACTTGGTAAATTATTATTCCATGCACTCAATATTGACTTAGTAGGCATCAATAAATATGTAACTCTGAACAATGATCTCAGGAGACACAAAGACCTTTGCAACCCTTATATTGATCACCAATTTGACTGCTTGAATCCTACTCCTCGTTAAATTGAGTCGGTCAGTGATACTATATGAAAAGTAACCTACTACTGCTGCAAACAAGTAGAAGGATTCAAATGCAGCACCTTACCCCTATACTGTAACAAATGTTCTTGGTACTGCCCAAAGCTCTTCCTCTTCTTTAAGCAATAAAGCTAATGCGTTTTCTCTTCAGAGCCTGCTTGGTTTCTATTGAAAATGGTCCCATCAATGTTAATGTTCACACTTAAAATTTATCAATTTTTTATAGATACTACATACTACAATTTTTGCTTTCCCTAAATGCATTTTTAAACTTTGTCATCTAAAAAGAATATATTTTATGTACATAATTTACTTCCTTCTAAATGTATCCTTGCATTAATTTGTTAGTTGTTTTGTAATCCTCTAAGGGGCTACAATGCAAAGCTGTGGACCTAAATACTGAAACTAGAGTCAATGGCTGAAACAGTAGAAAAGTGAGCAATTTCAGTATTTTCTGACTTTGGGGGAAAGGTAAAAGTGGAACAGGTTAACTTTCTTGAGGAAATTATAGTTCATTTTAATATTCTTTAAAAAAAAAAAGATTTATTTATTCGTGCATCCAGAACTGGGTACAGGACAGAGGTGCAGGTGTGGTGAGAGGATTCACCAGAGACAGAGTGGGGAGCAGAACAGGCAGATCGACGCAATACACTGCTGAGGGGAGCAGTGGGCGGGTCAGGAGAGGTTTGCTGCGCCATGTGAGATCACCTCCTGGCCAGGCCAGAAATTGAATTGGTGCTGACATGGCTTTAGCTTCTTAGTGTTGGGCCACAACCCACTGCGCCACCAGGGAGGGTCCAACCTTGTAATTTTTAACACTCAAATGTATCCTTCTGGCATTCATTTTTTTCTCATTAAAAGAATATTCAGCTATTCTTTACTCATTAAAACCTATAAAATTCTATAAAATTCAGTAAAAAAAATAATTCACCTCCAGAAAATATTAGGAGACAATAAAAGTGAAAAACACATACAAGTTAATCGTTTTACGTAAAAGTTATTTTTTAAGTTATTGAAATGTGTGTCAGTTCATAACTTTTTTTTAAGTGAACTTTTATGTTCACTTAAAATTGGTATATACAGGCCTCTCTGGTGGTCTATGGTTTAAATCTCAGTGCTATTAACTCTTTAGGGGCCTAAATTTGTTTCCCATCCAGGGAGGTGACCCAAGTGGCACAACAGATCTCTCTTGTTACCCACAGCTCCCCTCAGCAGTGTATCTCAGTATATGTACCTAATTTACTCCCTACTCTCCCTCTAGTGAATCTTCTCACCTCCCACACCACTGGTCTGCATCCTACATTTTGTATGCATAAAAAATATTTCAAAATAAAATAAAAATGGTGTATATAATTATAATGAAGCTATTTAAATTAACATCAAGACTGTTGAGGAACTTTAGTGGCATTGTAGAGGACAATCAAATTTTGGAACTAAGATAGTGTGTCCATTTAGCATATGTCGGTTTACCATTAGGTAATAGGCTGAGGAATCATCAATAAAAGTATTAGAAGCATAGTAGGTCAGCTTTTTTAATAAGCTAGCTACACCAAGGGTTGTTGGGCTCCAATCCTTCTTTTTGTGACATTTATCTGTGTATTTATAATGCAAAATTGTTCAAAAGCAGATAATTATCAATAGTTTAAGCTGTGCTGTTGGTCAACCTTATTTTCAACACAGTTGAATATCCATCGTTTTTACACAACATGTTGATTCCAAAGATACATATATTAACAGTATTTTTATAAAGAATGTGTAGCTAATACCCAAACCATTTAAGAAAACAATGCTAACAAACTTTATGATTTCAATGAATTCTTTCAGGTATGCCTGTAGCTTGATCTAAGTATGGGATAATTTTAATTTTTTTGGGATAATTTTAATTTTTTAAATTAAAATTTATTTATTATTTGAGAGCTTAATATATGAGATCACACATTCAGAATAATTCAGAGCTTTACAAAACAAAACAAAAAACTAATGGAATCCTGATAAATACAAAACAGTTTAAGAATAGTTCTGAGTCAAGGTACATATGCTTTCTGTAGGAGCTTTCTCAAGGCCACCATAACATCCTTGCTTTTCAGACAATATATAATAGGGTTAAACGTTGGTATCAAGATGCTATAAAAAAGGGAAAGGTATTTGCCCATTCCTGAGGAGTGAGTGGACTTAGGTTCCATGTACACAATTATGCCTGATCCATAAAATAATGTCACGACCATGAGATGGGAAGAACAAGTGGAGAAGGCCTTGGCTCTCGCGGTGGCTGATGGTAGCTTCATGATGGTGGAGATTATTCTCATGTAAGATCCAAGTATCAACAAAAAAGGAACAGTGATATTCAAAGTAGCAATCACATAGATAATTGTGTCAATCATCAAAGTGTTCCCACAAGTAAGTTGAGTATCTGGGGGTACATCACAGAAAAAGTGATTCAACTCATTGGATTTACAGAAGGGTGAAGAAAAAATCTTGTGTGTGAGCCCAATGGGGACCAGAATCCTAGTGATCCAACAGGCAATTGCCAACTGCATACACAGTCTATGGCTCATGATGACAGGGTACATTAGTAGGTTACAGATGGCAACATACCTGTCATAAGCCATGGCAGTGAGAATTAAGCACTCAGTGGATCCAAAGGAAACAAATATATCCATTTGAAAGGAACAGGAAAGATATACTTCTGTTTTGTCTACACGGATCTGCTAATAATCTGGGTAGAGTGACAATTACATATTTCCAAAAAAGAAAAGTTCCCAAGAAAAAAATACAGGGGGATCTGGAGTGAGGGATCGATCTTAGTTATTATGATAATGAGGCTATTTCCCATAAGAATAAAGAGATAGATTATCATAAATATACCAAAGAGTAAGTCTTGAAGGTTGGGAACATCAGAAAAGCCAATAAGGATGAATTCCACCAGTGTAGTGTGGTTCCCCAGGAGGGAGTTTTGGCCTGTGTGTTCCATCTATGAACAAAATAATTTTCAGGTTTAGAGTTCAGTTCAATCCTTTAGCCCACCTGAAAGTGCTCATATTAAATTGATTATTTCAAAACTGCTGCTACAGGATAAAGACCTATTTTTCTTGCTAGTCTATTTTATATTTTTGCTAAGCTATCTCAACCCAAGTTGCTAAAATTCCAGATTATGAAAACAGTATCTCTATTTGTACTGCTCAAGTTTCAGAACTATTAAGGGATCATTTCTAGAGTGAAAAATGAGAGAGAATCATACTATGAAACAAGCATGACAGGATCCTCTTACAAACCACTGCAGGTTACAAAGGCTCTTTTCTAATGAGAATCTTCCCCTTTCTGCTGTCTCACCTTTTTCTTCCCCTTTCTGCTGTCTCACTCTTTTTCTTTTTTTTTTGCCTAGCACCTTCTCAGTTATAATCTTTATGTTCTTTTACATTGCGTTTGATGTTTCTCTGTGAATTTTTCTCAGGCAACCGAGGGGCAGGTGGTCAGTGAGTCTCCATTTCTTGGTCCACTTCAGCCCACCTGGCGACTCCCCAGCTATATCTCCTGGAAATAATTTACTCTATCATGCCCTGTAGCACTTAAAGTCTAGAATGTAAAGTAAAATTTTATCTTGTTCTCCCCAAATTTTATCAACTCTAAATATATTCCAAATGTTAATGCTTTAGGGGTATGTTTATAATTATAGACCTCTATGAGACAGTTTGACGAAAAAGAAGAAAAAGTATAAGATAATTTCATCTTTTTATCTCTAATATGAGCATCTCTTCCTGAGATGAAATATTAATCTCTGTGGCATATAAAATATAGACAATATGTGATACTTGTGTGCATAAAATATATACTTTTGAAATATATATCTTGATATCCATATCTGAATTATGAACAGTTCCAAATACATTATACACCCTTGCTAAGTTATATGTTCTATAATTACTTTCAGATCAAATATGTTCAGTCAGTCCTGCCCTGTCAGAATCCAACCCAACTGTTCTTTCTTTCCACAGTAGCATGTGTAGGAATTAGCTCCACCTCCCAGACCAAAGTCACCTTAACTGCCTAGAGAATACAGTTTCCCTTTCTATTTACAGGTCACCACGTAAATAATCAGGTAGGCAGGCAAAATAGGAACTGTACTGCAATTCCTTATGGATAAATTCTTAGTGGATAATAAATACAAAGTGTGTTAAGGGCTAATGCTAAGAATAATAACAATAATGGCATATAATATGAGTTCAGTTGTATCTTTCTAGAGCTTACAAACCAGGGGTTACATCAGGCAGGGAAGTCAGCTGTCACCCTAGAACCTGCAGTCTGTGTGGGGAGAGTTACCTGCCTTGCAGGAGAGACATATTCCTAAAGAAGTGACAGTCGCTCAGATTCTGTCAGACATCAGGGATATAGATCATGTTGGTATTTTCAGGCTTATGAAAATAGAAAAGAAATAATTCCAGGAAAAAATAGGTCCTTGTACCCCTCTATTTATTCCAAAGCACTGCCCACGGCTTCCACGGATGAGCGGTTTATAACACCTGCTGATGGGTCATTGGATTGATCCCCACTGGCTCCTCACTCAGCCCTAGGGCACTGCAGAGCTCACTGACTGAAGCCCGTGATACTAAGAGACTTAAACTGAAAATTCAATATATCCTGGCAATGTCACCCAATTCGAATTAAATGTGCTTATTTTTCTTTCTGAAACACATCCAGGAATGATAAGAACATTACATTTGAGATTTAGGTACAATCTAGTCAGCAGAGTAACTTAAAAGATGCTGGAGTGGTTCTGGTAGGCATCATTATATGATCATTGTTGTACTTATTGTATTTATCCTTATGATTTAACTGATACCCCATTTCTTCATTTTGAAGCTTACTCATCTTTTATCCCGCCGTGGAGTAGACATCTTCCAACTATCAGAAGAAAGACAAGGAAGGGTATTGATTTGCCAGGAATACTGATCTATATGCAGGATGAAATCCAGAAGCACATACTGGAGAAAATGATCAGAACTGACTGAAATGTTAGTTTTTCTCTCATCTGCACCAGGAGCTGGTATTTGAGTCCATGAGAAGAGACATATAGAAACACAAATAAAATTAAATTTATATGTCTAACTCAAATCTTACATAACATTGACAACAGATCCCAAGTTCTCTTTATTTGCTTTTCTGAAGTTTGTCTACTCTCTCCACAAAAAAGAGGGATATATTGGCAGTTTTAGCAAGTTCTATGGAGTTTTCCCTTTACCAATTTTCTCTTACCAGCAACTGGCACAGTTGTGCAGCACAGAAAGGTCTGGTTAAATGAAAATATTTTTATGTTAATGGTTTTCCAGTGATTCATTATATATAAACACACTATTAATAAACATACCGAATTTCATATTTATTACATTCTGAATAAAGTAGGTACTGTGATTTGCCTCATCTTGAGAGTTCAATATCTGTCCCAGTCTCATGAAGCTGGGGTCTGACCCAGGTGACCTCAACTCAGCAGGGTGATGCCGACTCCACACATTTAATCAAACAGAATGGTTTTCTTAAAACAGTCAATGAGGACTGATTTTTCAATATAATATTCTACAAAATATATGTAAAACTTGTAGTAAATTTTGTTTTTGGAGGGCAAGGTGTTTCATGTCCATTTTATAACTTTTATAGTAAGTTCAAGTTCAGCATTGTATGTCATAAGTGAATATGATCAGAAGAAAAGAGTGTATTTTTTTAAAATATTTATTTATTTATTCGTACAGAACTGGGGTACAGGCCAGAGATGCGGAGGGTGAGAGGATTCACCAGAGACAGAGTGGGGTGTAGAACAGACAGATCGATGAAGGGAGCAGCGAGCGGGTCAGGAGAGGTCTGCCACGCCATGTGGTCACCTCCGGGGCAGGTAGGCAGGGATTGAACTCATGCGGAAGTGGCTTTCATTCTTAGTGCTGCGCTTTAACCCACTGCGCCACCAGGGAGGGCCAGAAAAGAGTGTATTTTAATGACTTTGTATAGTGAATTTCAAAAACGCATTATAAAAATAATAAAGTAAATATTAAAAATACACTTTGCATTTTCAACACAATACATACCTTCTTATCTTTTGTATATTTTGGAGAAATTGCTGTTGCTCTTTTTAAATAGGAATAGTGTGTTATGTCATGAACATTCCTGTTTTATATTATCAAGTAACAAATTCACCCCCCCCTCCTGCTCCTCTTCCTCCTCCCCCTCCTCCTCCTCCTCTTCTTCTATAAGTAATTTGCTTCAATAACACACAGACAACTCGGAGACAATAATTTGGAGAACTAAACTGTCAGTGAAAGTCATTTATGAACTAACATAATGTACATTAGTACTGACATGAAGAGAAGCAGGAGGTACTGGGAAGGGGATGGCAATAACCCTGTGGGGGATGGCAAAGGCCAGATCAGGCTGAAGCAGAGAGTGCCCAGATGTATGTTACTACACTACACCCAATGCCAAAGCACCAGTAATCTTTTTAGAAAAAAATAAATAAATAAACTCTGATGTTTGCTGGCTGGATTCATGATGGTCTGTGCACCAATGTTTCTCCCTCTTGCTGCTGATAGAATCATCACAGGCCTGATGAGCTCTTCCATTGTGACAAAAGGCAAAGCAGGATTTCATATGATTTGGATATTATTTAGAATTTGAATTTGTCTCCTGAGTTTGTTCTTCCATTTATTTCACCATAAACTAGAATTTTATTTTCAGAGAGATTCAGAAATTGTGTAAAGTGTAAGAGGGTACAAGTTGGTAAAGTTTTTGTTTTTTTTTTTTTGTTTTTTATGGAAGGGAACTCTTGGAAAGACAGGGGAGAAACCCAAGGCCTAGCAAGACTGGTGAGAAGAGGTCCTAGAATGGGGATCAGGGTGAAGAAAAACAATGTGGAAAACAGAGATGAAAAAAGGGGATTTAATCAAATATTGGAGCTTTACATTCTTATGTATTCTTCATACATCCCTTTTTCTCATTTAAAGAATGTTCTATTCTTTATTCATGAAAGCCTATTGAAATTTTAAAGGAAGAGGGAAAGATAATTATTGATAGTTACTCAAGAAAATAGTGGGAGTCAACAAATGTGACAAACACATGTAGCTAACAAGTTAATTACATTCCATAAAAATTGTGTTCAGTAATCCAAATTGTGTGCTTGTAGCCTGTATATAAACATTATAATGAAGCTATTTAAATTAATATCATGAAAGTGAAGGTTTTGGGTGGTGTTGTGGAGGAAGATTGAATTTGGAATTAAGTGATCATGCCCCATTTAGCAGGTGTTTGTTCATCGATAGGTAACTGACTGAGGAACCATCTTAAATACAGTTGGAATGTCAGCTTTTGAAATAAGCTTATTGCACTTAAGGTTATTGGGCACCAACCCTTCTTTCCTTTACAGCTATCTGTATATTTATAATATGAACACTGGTCAAAGGAGATAAAACATCATGGTTAGACCTGCTATTTTTCCAAAATATTTGAATGTCCATCATTTTCAGATATTATATGGATCCTGGAGTAGATACTACTCAAGATTCATTAAATAAAACAATAACAACCATTAAGATTTTAATGTGATTTTTCAGTTATTTCTATACCTAATATTATTTTGTAAAATTTCAGCATATTTATTTTTTGACATATAAACATAAAATCATTGATTCAGAGTAATTCAGATCCTTAGAAAAATCAAAGTAAAAACAAATTCAAACCTGATAAATAAGAAACAATATTAAGGATGGTTGCAGTCAAGACACAGTCCATTTCTTCAGGAACTTTCCCATTGCCATCGTAACATCCTTGTTTCTCAGACAATATATAAGAGGGTTAAACATTGGTATCAAGATGGTATAAAAAAGGGAAAGGTATTTGTCCATTCCTGAGGAGTGAGTGGACTTAGGTTCCATATACACAATGATACCTGATCCATAGAATAAAGTCACAACCATGAGATGGGAAGAGCAAGTGGAGAAGGCCTTGGCTCTTCCAGTGGCTGATGGCAGCTTCAGGATGGTGGAGATTATTTTCCCATATGATCCAAGTACCAGCCCAAAAGGTACAGAGATAATTGAAGTAGTAAGAACATAGATCAATGTCTCAGTCATGGAAGTATCCCCACAAGCAAGTTGAACAACAGGGGGTACATCACAAAAAAAATGATTCAGCTCATTAGATTTGCAGAAGGGTAAAGTGAAAATCTCATAGATGAGCACAATGGGGACCAAAATGCCAATGATCCAACACACAGCTGCCAACTGCACACACAGTCTATGGTTCATGATGACAGTGTACATTAGTGGGTTACAGATGGCCACATACCTGTCATAAGCCATGGCAGTGAGAATTAAGCACTCAGTGGCTCCGAAGGTCAGAAAGATATACATTTGAAGAGCACAGGTCACAAAGGAAATACTCCTGTTTTGTCTACAAAGATCTGCTAATAATCTAGGTAGAGTGACAGACACATAACATATTTCCAAAAATGAAAAATTCCCAAGAAAAAAATACATGGGGGTCTGGAGTGAGGGGTCAACCTTAGTGATCGTGATGATGAGGCTATTTCCCATAAGAATGACAATGTAGATTATAAAAAATACACCAAACAGAAATCCTTGAAGGTTGGGAACATGAGAAAACCCAATGAGGATGAATTCCACTAGTGTAGTGTGGTTACCCAGGGGGGAAGTTTGTCCTGTGTGTTCCATCTATGAACAAAATATTTTTCAGTTTAAAGCTCTTGTTCAATCTTTTGCCCCCCCTGGATCATGCTACATATTAAATCAGTTATTTTACACACATTGGCAAATACAAACACCCAGTAATTGTGCTGGTTTCATTTCTATTTTTGCTAAGATAGTTCAAGCCAATATGCTAAAATGCCACAATGCAAGATCTGTAACACTATTCTTATTCATGTTTAGATTTATTGAAAAACATATTTAAGAGTTAGAAGAAAAAACAGGTAATAATAACATGAAAACAAAGCATGACAAGGAGCTTTTTCTCAAACAGCTCTAGGTTGCAAGGGCCCTTTTCTCATGAGAAATGCTCCCATATTCCTATTAAGATATTCTCTATTTGCCTTACTTTTCTATTGTCTTGCCTACAATCTTCATGGTTACAATCTTTCACATCATGTTTGATGTATCTCCTGTGAATTTTTCACAGGCAGCCCAGGGACAGGTGGTCAGTAAGTTTAAGTGGCCAGTCAATGTACTGCCTGGTCTACTTCAGCCAACTTGGCCACTCTCCAGTTATCTGTACTGGAAATAAATTACCATACTGTGTCCTATGAGCATATAAAGTCTAGAATATGAAGTCAAATACGCTTTTACTAGTAACAATCTCAAATTTAAAAAAGCCTTAGAATACTCCAAATGTTAATGCTTTACAAGTATGCTAATATTTTATGCATGTTTGAGATAATTTGACAAGATAGTTTACACATAAAATGTGTAAAAAATTTGATCTGGAATTCAAACATGACCCTGACTCAATAAAGTGTCTGCTTTGTAATCACCATTTCAGCTCTTATATAAGCAATTTTAACATCATCCTGTGATAAACATTGTCAACTCATAACATATAATGTGTATATAATATACAGTCAATATATATTACATTATATGACATTTAAATATAATTCTTACATATAATTCTTTGTCAAATTTTGAACACCATGGTTATTGCCTAATTGTTAGCTAAATCACTGTTCAATAATTGTTTTCAGATCAAATATATTCAGCCTGTCCTATACTACACTAGACCTCACTTCCTGTTCTTTCCATTCATCTTTTGTATCATTCATTTATGTAACAATGCTCATTGTACAGATTGCTGAGTAATCCTAAATCAACAGTGCCATGAGTTAGAACTCCTCTCCCCAGACTAAGTTCACATAAACTCCCAGGAGAATACAATTTCTCATTTTTTTCTACAATTTCTCATTTTCTTCTGATCACCATGCACAATTCCCAAACAGATTAGCAAATCTTAATTTCTATGTTTTAATTCTTGGTATTCCCTAGTTTTAATCCCTCCTGTTCAGTTCATGGAATCCTGAATTCTGACTGCAATTTCTCAATGCACAATCCTCAAGATAACTCTCCCTCATGCTCACTTCCTTTTTAGGACTCACAGATATCAACGGAAGGAACAAGGGAGAGCATATGTTTGATATGAAATAAAGTGTCCTATAAATTGAAATCCAATGCACTCTCCCTGGACTTGCAATTATCTGTCCGTTTCTAGGGTACCATTTATTTTTTTTCCTGTTCACCTTTTAGTACTCATTTTTTCCATTTTATATCTTCTTAAAATTCTCATACCTTCCCTTTATGTAGGATATTTTTAAACTACCACATAATGAACAACTAAAAGAGCATAATGAGATGGGTTTGTTTGATAAATACAGCAGTTCAGCAGGGAATAGGTAATTTACATTGTAGTTCCTTATAGATAAATGCTAACTCATGTCAAGTACAAAATTGTGAAATCCCAAGGATAATAATAATCGCAATAATAAGATGAGTTCAGTTATGTCTTTCCTGAGCTTACATAGACCAGGAGTAACATCAGGCAGGGAAGTCAGCTGTCACCCTAGAACCTGCTGTTCTATGTGGGGAGAGTTACCTGTCTTGCAGGAGAGACACATTCATAAGGAAGAGAAGTAACTCTGAAATTCTGTCAGATATCAAGGATATAGATCATGCTGGTATTTTCAAGCTTATGAAAATAAATAAAAAAAAATCTAGGAAAAATAGGTCCTCATATCTTCCCTATTTATTCTAAACACCTGATGATGGTCACTGGATTGATCCCCACTGACTCCACTCACTGCAGAGCTCACTGACTGAAGCCTGTGATAGTGAGAGACTTAAACTGAAATTTTAACATAACTGGTAATTTTCAAATTAAAAGTGCTTATTTTTCTTTAATTAAAACACACACAAGAATGATCAAAACATTACTCATGAAGATGTTTTGAGATTGAGGCACAATCTAGTTAGCAGGGCTACTTAAAAGATTAGGTATTGTTATAAGACCATTGTACTTCTCATAATTTAACTGCTACACCTTTTCTTCATTTTGAAGTTTTCCCATTTTCTATCCAGTCATGGAGTAGACATTTTCAACCTGTCAGAGGAAAGAAAGAGCAGAGTATTGATTTGCCAGGAATATTGAGCCATGTGGGGTGTGATGACCAGAAGACACAGCAGAGAAACACCATCTGAGGTGACTGAACTTTTACTGTTAGTTTCTCCCTCAGCAATACCATTATCTGGTATTTTGACGATATGAAAATAGACATATTATAGAAATACAAATAAAATGACAGTCAAATGTTAACTCAAATCTTATATAAGTTCACTTTATTTTCTTTTCTGACCAACCTACACTCTCCATAAAAATTAGGGATATATATATAGGCAGTTGTGATATTGTCTGTGGAGTTTTCCCCTTACCAACTTTCTCTTTTAAAAGGAGTTGTCTGGTTAAGTGAAAATATTTTTATATTAGCAATTTTCCAATGTTCATTATTTATAACCAAACTATTAATTAACATCCCCAAATTTTCTTATTATATTCTAAACAGTATCTACTGCTATTTTCCTCATCTTGAATAAAGACCAGATACATAGAGAGTTCAGTATCTTTCCCAATGTCATGAAGCTGCGGTCTGACCCAGGTGGTCTTACATTCAGCAGGGTAACTGATACCCACTCCACACACTTAAGCAAAACTGAGCTGTCTCTTTAACATTGAATGTGAAGTAATTTTAAAATGTAATATTTTGCAAAATATGACATTTTTTTGGACCGCAAGTTGTCTCATGTCTATTTTATAACATTTATACCACTCTACTTCCATTTGTAGTGTATATTTCAAATTCTGTGTTCTTTATCACAAATTAATATGATTAGAAGAAAGAAGTGTCATTTTAATGAGTATATTCTCATTATTAAAATACACAATAAAATAATAAAGTAAATATTAGATATACATTTTGCTAAAATAAGCACAGTAAATATTCATGGCTTACCTTATTCATAGTATGGAGAAATTGCTGTGTTGCTCTTTTGATAAGAAGCAGTGTGTTAGGGCATATAAATTTCTGGGTTTTATTGTCATGTAAAAAAATTCAACTACTATTTTTGTTCCCTGATATCATAGTGCACATAAATCCACAGTGAATCTTAGTAGAAAATTGTGCTTTGTTCACTGAGTACAGCGTTACTCCCGACATGCTGCATTTAAACTCCAAGCTCGGCGTGTCAGGCGGTAACCGGGAGAGCACCGGGCTGTGCTTAATCAGAGACTGTTCGGTTCTCTCTGGGGATGTGGACTGTGGGGCATCGCCCCGACCACTGCTCTGCCCCTTACTGCCCTTCCACGCCAGCTCTGGCGACTACAGACTCCCATTTGACTCTAATTTAGAAGCTTTCCTGTCAAAGTGTTTACTTGGAAGTGTAACTATGTAGTAATCTAATACACCATATCTACATCTTTAAAACACCTTTTCTTTACCTCAAAGAGTGTAACTTGCAAAGTTTCTGGAGCTCATCAAACGCATTTTTATTTGTATTTTTTTAGGTATTCTGCTCATATCAACATATGAGCTACAAGATCATAAATAGGAAAAATTGAAGCTCTCAAGGAGCTAGTACACTGACTCTTGAATTTTCTCTGTGGGAAAAGCATGAACTGGAATATGACTTTAGGTCTTTTTAAAAACTGTAAGAGATATATAGACAGATTTTATTGTTACTTTGTATCTTTGCTAAACTTTGTAAATTGTTAATTCATGCATCCAATGCTTATTTATTAGATATCGATAAATAATTTTGCTATGAGGATGCTCTCCAGGAGATAGAAAAACGTTGCAAACTCAAGGTTGGGCCAAAAGTTTGACTGCTAGAATTGTGCTCTTCTTAAATTGGTTGCCTTATTCCAATGACTGAAATGTGACCTAATATTCCTGCAACTAAATGAAATATTTCAAATGCAACACTCTATCCCTCTAATATGCCTTCCATTTGACTTTGCTACATAATTTAGCTTCCTTCCATTCTTTGATATTCATCTCTTTTTTGATTAACTTTTTGTCTCAAAGCCTCTGGTTCCAATAATAGTGACATGGACACAGAGAAGTCAAGGACAATAATTTGAAGACACTACAATTATAACTAGGTATTTTAATTCCAAAACCACATATAGTACGGGGTTATTTTTTTTTTCCCCCTTTGAGAGAAAGGACAAAACTGTCAGTGAAAGGAATTCATGAAACAGCACAATGTACTTTACAATGGAATGGAGCAGAAGCAGGAGGCCCCTGGGGAGGGGAAAGACAATAACCCAGTGGGGGATGGTAAAGGCCAGATCAGGCTGAAGCAGAGTGGCTGTGTGGCACCCATCCTGACAGAGGTGGCTGTATGCCTCACATGGACATTATGTCCTCACAGGTTCTCTGTTGTCATTCTCAACATTACCATATTGAACCAGTCACTTGAGAAAATAGAACAGTTGCCATTCTCTCTCTCTCCTATACCCACACAACTTTGTCATCACTAAGGATGCTGAACTGAACCTGAAAGAATTTAAGAAATGTTCTTAACAGACCGTGCTTCAGAACTTTCTTATGCAAAGACTGAACTGTCGTTTTCAACATCAAGAATCATGTTTTCAGTAAAGTAACAGAATCATGATTTTTTTCCCCATCTACCTGGACTCACCTTTCTGGGGTCTCCTAGTTGAGTTGGCACCTGCCAGAGACTGAGAAGCATCCTCAGGCTTCAGTCCTCCCCGTGTTTTCATGTCTAACTTGTCCTTACGGATGTTTCCAGTCCTCCGTTTTGCAGCTTTCAGGACCACATGCTTTAGATCTTGACAATGGAGTAGTTAACCTACACAGTTCAACTCACATATTCATAACTTACCAGATTTCTTTTTAAAATTCTGGGTGATGGGCCCTTCCTGGTGGCGCATCTGGTTAGGACGCAGCACTGCAAGCAAGCTTCAGCCACTTCAGTGTAAGTTCAATCCCCACTCCCTCACCCCAGGTGATCCGCATCATGGCAGACCTCTCCTGACCCGCCTGCTGCTCTCATCAGCGGTTTATTTAGTTGATCTGCCTGTTCTGCTCCCCACTCTGTCCCTGGTGAATCCTCTCACCCTCTGGATCTCTGGTCTGTACCCCAGTTCTGCATGAATAAATAAATAAATCTTAAAAAAAATTCTGGGTGATAATTCATAACACTGGCAATTTAATTCCACAATAGTCTTACTAGTTTAGTCTCCACAGTGTGCACAGTGTGCACACTCAGGGGAGTAAGTTCTGGGACTCTCGTCCCAATGGGTACTAGCTTGTACCCATTGACCAACATCTTCTCCCCAACCACATAATTTGTTTTTACTTTGTTAGGTCTCAATTATAAGTGATACCACTTAGTACTTGTCTTCTATATCTGGTTTATTTCTCTTAGTTCATGAGTTCACCTTGTTGGTTATTTCTCCAAGTTCACCCATTTTGTCATGCACGGGTGGGTTTCCTTCTCTGTAGCTTACTCATTCAGCAGAGCATATACCCCATTGTCTTTATCCTTTCATCATGTGTTGATGGTTTGTGTCCATCTCTTGGCTCTTAGAATAATATCACAACATAGGAGTTTGTATTTTCCTAACAGTTTGATGGTTCACTTCCTTTGAATATCTACTCAAAGCCTCTTCCACAAGGTGACAAAAATATTGAGTGTTTTTGTGGTGAATAAAAGAGGAAGATGAATTAAACAGGTTAAGAAAAGAATTAATGTTAACTAATTATAAGTATTCTTGCAGATGGCCTGGGAGGAACCCATTTCACTGCACCTGTAAGAGAACTACTCCCTGTTCATACTGCCAGCGTGTTCCCTGTGTCCTATAATACTGGTTACTCTTTGACAGCCCTTTGATCCTTTTCAAGTCCTGCTCCCCATAAGATGAATGCCCCTGTTTCCCTTGGACCCTCCTTCTCCCACCATTGTCACAGAATCAGTCATGCTTGTACACGATTACTAAATAAGTAGCAAGAGAGCACCTCAAGAACAGCCTCTTGCCCTGCAAACCTGCTCCATGACACATCTCCTAGGGGCACCCCCAGAGACGTGGGGACAAGTCTTTGCCCTCCAGATGAGTGCACATTTTATCTAGATTGAACATTGAGTCACATAGGGGAAAATTAGAAAAATCTTGCAGGAGGAACTAGATTTTCTCAAGGCAGAGTCTACACTATTGGCATTGACTTCCTTCCAAATGACCTAACTCCCTGAACACACACACAAACAGTGCATTTTACTTTTGGAAACAGGAGGTATAATCGCTCTTATTCCCTCCACCTCCTCCTCAAAACACATTTCCAGTTTAGAGAGGTGAAAAAGAAATTTAAGATTATACTTTTTTGCTATCCTACCAGTAAAATTTATGGTTGCAATATTGGAATTTAGGTTCACACTTCTTCAGATGTATGTTCAAACAATACTCAACAACAAACACTAATAATCTTTCAGAGGGATTTAACCTTCTGATGCTCATGTGTTGACCCATGATTCATGAGTATCTGTGTACCAACACTCATTCTCTATTGCTGCTGCCAGAAGCTTCACACTATCTATACCCCCAGTGTGAATGGAGCTTTGATGTCATTGTGGATGAGGCATTTCTAGAGGTGACAATGCTTTGATTTTACCTTAAACTAGAATTTTATTTGAGGAAAGAGAGATCCCGAGTCTATGTATGTGCCAACACTAAAAATATATCATAATAACACTGATAATAAATGAGACATGAATAATGGAAGGGTGAAAGTGGAAACAAGTGTCTTTACAAGAAAGAACCTCATAGAAAGTCAGCAGAGGAATCGCAGTCTGGAGAAGCTGGTGATGAGAAGTTTACAAGAGCAGATCATGAAGAAAATAAACACAATATGGGAAAACAGAGATAACTGAAGGCTTTTTATCCAACCTTGCACCTGTAACATCCAGTGTCTTCAGGCATTCTTTTCTTTCTCATTAAGAATGTATTCAGCTATTCCCTACTCTTTAAAACCTATATATATTTTTTAATTGAGGTAAAGATTAATTACTGGTATTCGTCTCCAGGGAATGTTACGATACAATAAAAGTGGCTAAGGCCCTCCCTGGTGGTGCAGCAGGTTAAAGCACTTCACTAAGAAGCTATAGCCACTTCTGCATGAGTTCAATTCCCGCCTGCCCCAGAGGTGACCACATGACAAGGCAGACCTCTCCTGACCCGCCCGCTGCTCCCCTCAGCAGTATACTTCGTCAATCTGCCTGTTCTGTTCCCCGCTCTGTGTCTGGTGAATCCTCTCACCCTCCACATCACTGGCCTGTACCCCAGTTCTGTATGAATAAATAAAATAAATCTTTAAAAAAAAAGTGGCTAAAATACAGACTAATTAATCATTTTATATAAAACTCTTTTTCAGTTATTCAAATGCCTCTCAAACCGTAACATTTATACTTTTTATGTTCACTTACAACCTGTATGTAGAGGCCTCCCTTGTGGCCCAAGGGGTAAGCCTCAGGCTATCACCCTGAAGTCACCTAACTGTGACTATGGCCAGAAAACAGACCCACTGGCACAGCAGAACCTTCCTGTTCCTCCTGCTGCTCAACTCAGCCATAGATTGCAATGTATCTGCCTGTTCAGCTCCCTACTCTGTCTCTGGTGAATCCTATCAACTTCCTCAACTCTGGACTGCACCCCAGTTCTTGCTGGTATTTATTCATTTACAAATCATCAAAGAAAGCATTAGAAAGATGGACTGCCATCTTCATTAATAAGCTAACTACACCCACAGTTGGGCTCCAATTCGTCTTTATGTTGCATCTATCTGTGTTTTTATAATGCCAATAATGTTCACAAGCAGATAAAACATCACTTATGAAACATGTATTAGTCACCCTTATTTTTCACAAGTTTGGATACCCATCAGTTTCAGACAATGTATTGATTCCTGAGATACTTATATGGATGTCATTTTTATAAAAAAAAAAAAGTGTAGAATTATTAAAAAAATAAACACAGCAGCAAAAACTTCATGATTTCAATGTATTATTTCAGATATTTCTGTATCTTGTATTAAACTTGGGATAACTTGAAATTTTAAAAGTACAATTTATTTGTTATTTGAGAGAAAATATATGTGATCACACATTCAAAGTAATTCAGAGCCTTAGCTAAACAGAAGAACATACAAATGGAATCTTAATATGAAACAGGTTAAGAATTGTTTTGATCAAGACACATTTGTCTTCTGTAGGAGCTTTTTCAAGGCCATCATAACATCCTTGTTTCTCAGACAATATATAATAGGATTAAACATTGGTATCAAGATGGTATAAAAAAGGGAAAGGTATTTGTCAATTCCTGTTGAGATAGTGGACTTAGGTTCCATATACACACTGATGCCGGATCCAAAGAATAGAACCACGACAATGAGATGGGAAGAGCAAGTGGAGAAGGCCTTGGCTCTCCCAGTGGCTGATGGCAGCTTCAGGATGGTGGAGATTATATTTCCGTAAGATACAAGTATCAACAAAAAAGGAACAGTGATATTCAAAGTAGTAATCACATAGATAATTGTCTCAATCAAGAAAGTGTCCCCACAAGCAAGCTGAACAACAGGAGGTACGTCACAGAAAAAGTGATTCAACTCATTCGATTTACAGAATGGTGAGGAGAAAATCATGTGTGTGGGCCCTATGGGGACCAGAATCCCTGTGATCCAGCAGGCAATTGCCAACTGCACACACAGTCTCTGGTTCATGATGACAGGGTACATTAATGGGTTACAGATGGCAACATACCTGTCATAAGCCATGGCAGTGAGAATTAAGCACTCAGTGGACCCAAAGGAAACGAATATATCCATTTGAAAAGCACAGGTCACAAAGGAAATACTTCTATTTTGTCTACAAAGATCTGCTAATATTCTGGGTAGAGTGACAGACACATAACATATTTCCAATAAAGAAAAATTCCCAAGAAAAAAATACATGGGGGTCTGGAGGGAAGGATCAACCTTAGTTATGATGATAATGAGGGTGTTTCCCGTAAGAATAACAATGTAAATTATCAAAAATGTACCAAACAGAAATCCTTGAAGGTTGGGAACATCAGAAAACCCAATGAGGATGAATTCCACCAGTGTAGTGTGGTTCCCCAGAGGGGAATGTTGGCCTGTGTGTTCCATCTATGGACAAAATATTTTTCAGGTCTAGAGCTCAGTACAATCCTTTGGTCCTTCTGAAAGAGTGACTTATTAAGTCAATGATTCAAAGTTACTGGTATAGGATAAATACCTATTTTTTCTTGATTATTTTATATGTTTGCTAAAATAGTTCAATCCAATATGCTAAAATGCCAGCTTATGAAAACAGCAACTCTGTTATTCCTGTTCAAATATAAAATACTTGTGGATGATTTTTAAGAGTGAGAAAAAATAGATATTCATAACATGAAAACAAAACAGAGCAGGAGCCTTTTTACTAACAGCTGTAGGTTACATGTCCTCTTTTCTAATAAGATTTGCTTCCTCTTTTTTTTAAGTGATTTCTATTTACTTTAGTTTCCTGTTTATTTTCCTATTACCTTAGTACCTTTTCAGCTACATCGTTATGGTTCTTCTACATTGTACTTGATAGTTCTTCTGTGATTTTTCTAAGGCAGCTCAGGGACAGGGGGTCAGTAAGTCTCCACTGCTGGGTCCACTTCAGCCAATGTGGACCCTCTCCAATTTTGTCTACTGTAAATAAGGTGCTTAGCAAGGCCCAGGAGCACATCAAGTCAGACCTTGAAATAAAGTTAGATGAAATATGCTAACAACACACTTAATTTTACATGTTCTCCCAAAATTTTAACAGCTTCAACTATTCCAAATGCTAAAGTCTCAAGAGTATGTTCATCATTTTATGTATATGAGACAGTTTGACAAAAACGAAGAAAAATAAAAAGTATAAGAGAATTTGATGTGACCATTCAAACATGACTCTAGACAAACTGGGAAGTGTGACATTTTGATCATCTTTTTATTACTTATACAAGTATTTTGAAATCATTCTGTGATAGAATATTGTTAACACATAACGTATATATAAATATATAGTCAATATATGGCAGATATGTATATAAGATAATATCTATATCTGATTTCTGAACACATTTTGCTGTATCATCTGTTCAATAATTATTTGAGATCAAATATATTCAGTCTATCCTGCACAATGCTAAATGCAAGACCTCAATTCTTGTTCTTTCCTTCGAAGCATTTTATATTTCACTTATGTGAAACAATCCCATACGGTTTGCCACATAACCCTACATCCATACTATCATGAGTATGGAAGTACTCTACTTCCCAGACCAAATTCACTTTTCTTCCTAGAAAATACAATTTCCCTTTTTTTTTCTAGGACCAAGTTCTTCTGATCACCCACAAGTTCCAACCAGATGAACAAATTCTAATTTCTATGTTTTACATCTTAGTGCTCCTGGTTCTAAATCCCTTCAACCTCAGTTCATAGACACCTAAGTTCTGACTGTAATTTCTCACTAAACACCCTCAAGGTAATAGCTCCCTTTTATGGCTCACAAATATCAATGAACTGATCAAGGAGCAGCGGATGGTTTGTAGCAAAGAAAGTGTCATACAAATTGAATTCACTAGCCTCTGATCTTTCATTACTAATTTTGCTTCTAAGCTGTTACTTATTTTCCCCTGCTTTTTCACCTTTTGGTAGTTAATTTCCCATTTTAGTTCTTCCCAATTATGTCAAGATTTATATCACCTTCCCGACATGTAGGATTTTCATTGCAAGTTATTCCTTATGATAAACAACTAAAAAGATTGTTTGGCTTAATGACATGGGTTTATTTAATAAGTAGTCAAGTAGGCAGGCAATATGGGCTATGCATTGTAGTTCTTTATGGAATTGTTAAGGGCATATTAAATAAAAGGTGTGAAATACCAAGGGTAGTAATAGTAATCATAACATTGGCATATAATACGAGTTCAGTTATGTCTCTCCAGAGCTTACAGACCA
>NW_004567116.1:6872384-6875779 GCF_000260355.1 Condylura cristata | reverse complement strand
AACTAATAATGTAATCTTTTTTTACATCAGCAAGGTGTTCCGTGTCCATTTTATATCTTTTATATTCAAGGGCAGCATTCTATGTCACAAATGAACATGATCCGAAAAAGGAAAGCATACTTTTAATGAGTTGATATTCTGGTCCTAAAATACACTACAAAAATAATAAAATAAATATTTAAAATGCACTGTGCTAAAAGAAGCACAGTAAATATTCTCTCCTACCTTGTACATATACTGGAGAAATTGCTGTGTTGATTTCTTAATAAGTGTAGGGTGTTATGCCATATAAATTTCGGGATTTTATTATGAAGTAAGAAGTCCAATATTCCTTAATATCAACTTCACTTTAGCCCAGTAAAGCTTAAGAAGGAAATTGGCCTTGTTCACGGTCAGGACAACGCTGCCCAGACTTGGTGCATTTAAACTCCAAGCTCTGCATGTCAGTTGGTAACCGGCAGAGCACAGGGCTGTCCGGCTGGATCAGAAACGCGGTTCTGTTCTCTCTGGGGATGTGGGCTGTGGGGCATTGCCTCTACCAGTGCTCTGCCCCTGGCTCCCTCTCCACTCCCCTCTGGGGAGTGGAGGCTCCCATTTGGCACAAGTTAGAAACCTTCGTAGTTTTAATTGGAACCATAGCTATGTACTAAATCTAAAGATACTAAACTTCAAATCTTTAAAACACATTTTCGGCCCTCCCTGGTGGAGCAGAGGTTAAAGCACAGCACTAAGAAGCTACAGCCACTTCAGCATGAGCTTGATCCCCACCCTGGAGGTGACCACATGGCTTGGCAGACCTCTCCTGACCCGCCCGCTGCTCCCCGCAGCAGTGTATTTCCTAGATCTGCCTGTTCTGCTCCCCTCTCTGTGAATCCTTTCACCCCCCTCAACTCTGGTCTGTACACCAGTTCTGCATGAATAAATAAATAAAATCTTTCAAAAAATTCTGGGTGATAATTCATAAGCTCTACCCTGCTGGCACATTCAAGTCCACAATAGTCTTACTAGTTTAGTCACCACACTGCACGAGAGTCCCAGATCTTACTCCCCTGATAACTACTGGCTTGTACCCATTGACCAACATCTTCTCCCCCAACCACATTATTTGTCTCAATTATAAGTGATGCCACTTAGTACTTGTCTTCTATATCTGGCTTATTTCTCTTAGTTCATGAGTTCACCTTGTTGTTTATTTCTCCAAGTTCACCCATTTTGTCATGCACGGGTGGGTTTCTTTCTCTGTAGCTTATTCATTCAGCAGAGCATATACCCCATTGTCTTTATCCTTTCATCATGTGTTGATGGTTTGTGTCCATCTCTTGGCTCTTAGAATAATATCACAACATAGGAGTTTGGTATTTTCCTAACAGTTTGATGGTTCACTTCGTTTGAATATCTACTCAAAGCCTCTTCCACAAGGTGACAATAATATTGAGCGTTTTTGTGGTGAATAAAAGAAGAAGATGAATTAAACAGGTTAAGAAAAGAATTAATGTTAACTATAAGTATTTTTGTGGTACATCATTGGTCACTGATTTTACTCTCTGGTTTGATCTGAGTCATCAACCTCTGAGCAGAGTGGTTTCTCAAGAAGAGAAGACAGGAGTTTGACCGAATGTTGTTGAAATCTATTGTTCTTGGTTCAACCCAAAGGTCTTCTTATTGAAACCAATACAGCTAATATGGTTTCTCTGCAATGATTACCTTGCCCCTGTATACAATGGCTCCTGCAAAGTCAACTTTTGCATTCAAAATATATCAGCTTTTATAGAGGTTAATTTCACTGCTTCCTATAAATACACTGCAGATTTTTTCACCTAAAGAATATATTTTTTTTGTACATACTTTACTGCCTTCTAAAATGTACCCTTCGGTTCTTATTTTTCCAATTAGCTGTTTTGTAGGCTTTCTGAGGGTCCTAAATGCAGCTGGTAAACTTAAATGCTGACACTGGAGTCACTGACTTCAATAGTATAATGGAAGCAACTTCAATGCTTTCTGACTTTCAGGGGGAAACTAGAATAAGAACTCTTCCATGAGGAAACTAGGGGACAAAAACCCCGAAGTATATGAAGGAGAAAGGAATTTGAATGATTAACAAGTAGTATATTTCAAAATTAGTTTTCATGTTGGTGAATCTTATTAAACTTTTTCTTTTATCCCCAACAAAATGGTGAATGAGATCTACACTTATTAATAATAAATAATCACTTAGCTCATTTTTGGTCAAGATTTATGACATGTTGAACTATCATCTCTGACTACAGATTCCATACGGGTAGTTGTTAGACAGGACTTTAGCAATGAGACTAGATGAACCCCTTACCGAGTGTGTGGTAGCCTCTCTGCCACCTGTGTGCATGCCCCCACCCCAGGCACCTATGTGTGTAAATGGCTTGGACTCAGCACTCCTGCATGACCGCCTTGAGACAATGGCCATCACGAGGTGGCTGGAGACACCTTGGTAACCACTGATTGTGTGGTCAGGGTCCAAGATGGCCTGGGAGGGACCCATTTCACTGCATCTGCAAGATAACTACTCCCTGTTCATACTGCCAGCATGTGTTCCCTGTGTCCCATAATACTGGTTACTCTTTGACAGCCCTTTGATCCTTTTCAAGTCCTGCTCCCCATAAGATGAATGCCCCTGTTTCCCTTGGACCCTGCTTCTCCCACCATTGTCACAGAATCAATCATGCTTGTACACGATTACTAAATAAATAGCAAGAGAGCACCTCAAGAGCAGCGTGTTGCCCTGAAAACCTGCTCCATGACACATCTCTCAAGGGCACCCCCAGAGACGTGGGGACAAGTCCTTCCCTCCAGATTAGTGCACATTCTATCTAGATTGAACATTGAGTCACATAGGGGAAAATTAGAAAAATCTTGCAGGAGGAACTGACCTCGGTTTTCTCAAGGCAGAGTCTACACATTTGGCATTGACTTCCTTCCAAATGACCTACTTCCCTCCAATTCGTCTTTATGTTGCATCTATCTGTGTTTTTATAATGCCAATATTGTTCAGAAGCAGATGAAACATCACTTATGAAACATGTATTAGTCACCCTTATTTTTTTTTCTTTTTAAAGATTTATTTATTTGTGCATACAGAACTGGGGTACAGTCCAGAGGTTCAGGGGTGGCGAGAGCGTTCACCAGAGACAGAGTGAGGAGCAGAACAGGCAGATGGATGAAGCACACTGCTGAAGGGAGCAAAGGGCTGATCAGAAGTGGTCTGCCACGCCATGTGGTCACCTCCGGGGCAGGCAGAAATCGAACTCATGCAGAAGTGGCTTCAGCTTCCCAGTGCGGTGCTTTAACCAACTGCGCCACCAGGCAGGGCTTAGTCACCCTTATTTTTAACAAGTTTGGATACCCATCAGTTTCAGACAATG
>NW_004567116.1:6864959-6868923 GCF_000260355.1 Condylura cristata | reverse complement strand
TCATAGAGATATTTTGAGATTAAGAAGCCAACCTATTTAGCAGGTTACTTAAAAGATGCAGGAATAGTTCTATTAGGCGTCGCTCTTTGATCATTATCAGATTTCATGTATTTAGCATTATGATTTAACTAATATCCCTTTTCTTCATTTTGAGCTTTTCTCATCTTGTATCCAGTCAGGGAGTAAACATTTTCCAACCTATCAGAGGACAGAAAGAACAGAGTATTGATTTGCCAGGAATATTGATTTATGTGAGGTTGCCAACCAGCAACCTCAACTAGAAAGAAACTATCTGGACAGATTGAACTTTCACAGTTAGTTTTTCTCTTACTGGTACAGTATCTAGTATTTCAAATGCTTTAAAACAGACATATGTGGAAACACAAAATAAAATTAAATTTAAATGCCTAACTCAATTCTTACATAATATTGAGAGCATATGCCAAGATCACTGTATATTCTCTTCTGAAGTTGATCTTATTTCTCCATAAAAATTAGGGGTATAATGCCAGTTTTAATATAGCCCATGGCATTTTCTCTTTGACAAATTTCTCTTTTAACAGGAACTGTCACAGTTGTACTGCATAGAAAGTTCTGGCTAACTGAAAATATTTTTTATAATAACAGTTTGTCAATATTCATCATTCATAACCACACCATTAATAAACATACCTGAACATTTTTTTGTTTATTACATTCTGAATAAAGCAGGCACCGTTATTGTCCCATTTAGATTAAAGACCAGCTCCATGGAGGGTTAAGTATCTTTCCCAGTCTCAGGAAGCTGGTGTCTGACCAAGGTGACCTCACATTCAGCAAAGTGATGCCGACTCCATACACTTAATCAATACTGAGTAGTTTTTTAAAGCATTCAATGAGGACTTATTTTTAAATCTGAAAAGTACAACTAATAATGTAATCTTTTTTTACATCAGCAAGGTGTTCCGTGTCCATTTTATATCTTTTATATTCAAGGGCAGCATTCTATGTCACAAATGAATATGATCCGAAAAACAAAAGCATGCTTTTAATGACTTGATATTCTGGTCCTAAAATACACTACAAAAATAATAAAATAAATATTTAAAATGCACTGTACTAAAAGTAAATATTCTTGCCTACCTTGTACATATATTGGAGAAATTGCTGTGTTGATTTCTTAATAAGGAGTAGGGTGTTATTCCATATAAATTTCTGGATTTTATTATGAAGTAAAAAGTCCAACAACTATTATTATTCCCTAATATCAACTTCAATTAAGCCCAGTAAAATGTTAAGAAGGAAATTGTCCTTGTTCACGGTCAGGACAACGCTGCCCAGACTTGTTGCATTTAAACTCCAAACTCTGCATGTCAGGAGGTAACCAGAAGAGCACCGGGCTGTCCAGCTGGATCTGAGATGCAGTTCTGTTCTCTCTGGGGATGTGGGCTGTGGGGCATCCGCCTCTGACCACTGTTCTGCCTCTGGCTCTCTCTCCACTCCCCAGAGGGGAGTAGAGACTCCCATTTGGCACGAGTTAGAAACCTTCATAGTTTTAATTGGAACCATACTATGTACTAAATCTGAAGATACTAAATTTCAAATCTTTAAAACACCTTTTTAGGCCCTCTCTGGTGGTGCAGCGGGTTAAAGTACAACACTAAGAAGCTAAAGCCACTTCAGCATGAGTTCGATGACCACCTGGGAGGTGATCCACATGGTGCTGCAGACTTCTCCTAACCCACCTGCTGCACCCCTCATCAGTGTACTTCCTCGATCTGCCTGTTCTGCTCCCCATTCTGTCTGTGGTGAATCCTCTCACCCCCCTGCACCTCTGGTCTATACCCCAGCTCTGTATTCATAAATAAATAAATAAATCTTAAAAAAAAGAAAAAATCACCTGGCCCTCTCTGGTGGCGCAGCGGGTTAAAGTACAGCACTAAGAAACTAAAGCCACTTCCGCATGAGTGCGATTTCACCTAACCCAGAGGTGACCCACAGGGCGAGCCAGACCTCTCCTAACCTACCCGCTGCTCCCCTCAGCAGTGTACTTCGTAGATCTGCCTGTTCTGCTCCCCATTCTGTCTCTGGTGAAGCCACTCGCCGCCCTTGAGCCTCTGGCCTGTACCCCAGTTCTGTATGTGCAAATAAATAAATCTTAAAAAAAAAAAAACAAACAAAAAAAACACACCTTTTCTTTGGCTCCAAGAATTAAGTTGGAAAATGTCTAGAGCTCATCAAATACATTGTTGTTTTGTTTGTTTACTTTTAGACCCTCTGCTCAAATCAGCACATGATTTATCTTTAGTTACAGGGTCATATATAAAAAATATGATTCTAACAAGGAGAGAGTACACTGAGATTTGAATGTTCTCCCTGCAATTCTTAATTCATGCATGCATCCAATGCTTATACGACATATCAAGAAAAATATTGGGAATGCTCTTCTGGAGACACAAAAACTTTATGGGCTCTAGGTTGTTTATAACGTTTGACTGCTAGAATCCTGCTCATTAATTGAGTTGCCTAGTTTCATTTCCTAAAACTTGATGTAATTATCGACCACTGAGATATTTCAAATGTAGCACTATCTGTATGAACAGACAAACATTATCTACATATACTGTAATGTAACTTCCATTTGACCTTTATAACGTAGTATTTTCAACTTCATTCCATACTTTGAGACTCTTCACTTAGTATCAACTCTTGACTCCAGGTCATCAGCGTTGGTTTTGTAAGCAGCTTATTCCAATAGAGTGACTGGACACAGAGAAGTCCAGAACACAGCAATTTGCAGCTAGGTCGTTTAACTCCATTCATAACATCTTATGTGAGCTTTTTCCCCTTCCTACAATACTGAACAGTAACTACAAGGATTTTATGAGATATCACAATGGACATTAGCATACACATGAGCAGGACCTTATTGTCATTGACTTCCTTCCAAATGATCGTAGAGTGTTACACCCAATTTCCTGCAGAAACAGACATATATGTACACAAACACACTACTGGTTTTGCTTTTCAAATCACAAGGTATAATTACACAAATTTCTCTCATGCTCCTGAAATGGATTTCTAATACTGGGAGACTAATACCAAATATAAAAAATATAAGATTGTACCTTTTTTTTCTGATTCTTTTTTAAAATCGTATAATTTTATTTCTACAACCTCCATTTGTCACACAGTAATTTTTAGGGATGAATGTTATTATACCATATCCAACAAAAGGCCATTAGTAATCTTTGTAAAAAAAAGCAGTAAAATTATGATTCTCATGCACTGACTGTATTCATGAGAATCTGTGCACCGATATCTCTCTCTATTGTTGATGACAAAGTCATCAATGTTTCAATATCCCCAGTATGTAGGGAATGGCTAATGTCATTGTGGAGAAGGCAGTTCTAGAGGTGATAGTGCTGAAAACATAAAATCTTCCTAATATTTGTTATGAAAATTTGTTCACACAAAATGTAATAATATCTCTATGATCTATTAGCTTAGGTCTGATGAGTTCTGCCAAAATTATTAAAGGAGAAAGCAGTATTTATTAATGTTGGATAATACTTTGACATTGAAATTTGTTTCTTAAGGTTGGTTCTTCCATTTATTATGCCTTAAACTAGAATTTGATTTGCATAATAAGAGATTCAGAAATGCATATGTGTAAAAAATAAAGTTGTCTTAGAATAAATAATAATCACAAGTGTGAGAGGAGAGATGGAAAGGGTGTAACTTGGTAAAGGTTCTGGATCAGAAGGAACCTCATGGGAAGCCAGGTGAGAAACCCAAGACCCTGGCAAGGCTGTTGATAAAAGGACAGCAGAGGGCCCTCCCTGGTGGCACTATGGGTTAAAGCATTGCACTTAGAAGCTAAAGCCACTTCTGCATGAGTTCGATTCCCGCCTGCCCCAGAGGTGACCCCATGGCCCGGCAGACCTCTCCTGACCCGCCCGCTGCTCCCCTCAGCAGTGTACTT
>NW_004567116.1:6863424-6864859 GCF_000260355.1 Condylura cristata | reverse complement strand
AGAGGTGACCCCATGGCCCGGCAGACCTCTCATGACCCTCCCGCTGCTCCCCTCAGCAGTGTACTTTGTTGATCTGCGTGTTCTGCTCCGCACTCTGTCTTGGGTGAATCCTCTCACCACCCCTGCAATTCTGGCCTGTATCTCAGTTCTGTATGCACAGATAAATAAATCTTAAAACAAAAGGACAACAGAATGCAGGTCATGGGGGTGAAAAACGATATGCAACACAGCTGACAAAGAGGGTGAATCAAACATTGCATCTTTAATATTCAGATGTCGCCCACATGCGTTCCTTTTGTCTTGTTAAATAATGTTCAGCTATCCTTTACACATAAAATCCAATAAAAATGTTCAAGGAAGGATGGATAATTACTGCTATTAACCACAAGAATATAGTGGGAGGCAATAGAAGTGACAGACACATGTAGCAAACAAATTAATCATTTTACATCAAACTTATTTTCAGTTACTAAAATGGCCCTTACCCCACAACTGTTATCTTTTGCACATACCATTATAACCTGTATATCAAAATTATAATGAAGAAATTTATATTAGTATCATGAAAGTGAAGTTTTAAGCAGCAATGTAGAAGACTGAATTTTGGATTAAGAGAGTGTGCCCTTTTAGCATATGTTTGTTCAATATTACCTAGCAAGCAAACACCATCTCAATACAGTTTAATGTCAACAGTTCTGGATGGCTACCAATGCTTCCTTCTTTTGCATCTATGTATATACTTATAATGCAAATATTGGTCAAAAGGAGGTAAAACATCATTATTAAACCTGTGATCAATCACCCTTATTTCCAAAATCTTTGAACATCCATCATTTTCAGGCAATATATGGGTTGTAACTAAACATTCTGAATAACATTTCCATAAAGAATGTGTAGGTATTCAAGATTCATTAAGTAAAATAACAACAACCATTAAGATTTCAGTTCTTTCTATACACCGTATCAAGTTTGGGGTAATTTTATTTTTTTAAATGGCAATTGATTTATTTTTGAAAGATTAAATATAAAATAATTGATTCAGATCCTTAGCAAAACTGAAGAAAAAAATTGAAACCTAATAAACAGAAAGAGATTTTAAGGATAATATGCAGTCCATTTCTGTAGGAACTTTCCCATTGCCCTAGTAACATCCTTGTTTCTCAGACAATATATAATAGGGTTAAACAAAGGTATCAAGATGGTATAAAACAGGGAAAGGTATTTGTCAATTCCTGATGAGAGAGTGGACTTAGGTTCCATGTACACACTGATGCCTGAGCCAAAGAATAAAACCACGACAATGAGATGGGAAGAGCAAGTGGAGAAGGCCTTGGCTCTCACAGTGGCTGATGGCAGCTTCAGGATGGTGGAGATTATTTTCCCGTATGAACCAAGTATCAACCCAAAAGGCAGAGTGATGTTTGAAGTAGTAAGA
>NW_004567116.1:6805025-6863324 GCF_000260355.1 Condylura cristata | reverse complement strand
ACTGCTGAGGAGAGCAGCCGGTAAGGTAGGAGAGGCCTGCTGCATCATGTGGGTCAACTCTCAGGTTGGGGATCAAACTGCAGCAGCTGTGGATCACTTCATAGTGCTGCACTTTAACCCACTGAGACACCAGGAAGGTCTCTGATTTATTTTTTGAAAGATAAATATGATAATCAATTCAGATCCTTAGAAAATTCAATAAAAACAAAGATTAAAACCTGATAAATAAAAAAAAATTAAGGATGACTTCCAGTCAATTCACAGTAGTTATTTTCTGTAGGAACTTTTCCATTGCCACTGTAACATCCTTGTTTCTCAGACAATATATAATAGGGTTAAACAATGGTATCAAGATGGTATAAAAAAGGGAAAGGTATTTGTTCATTCCTGATGAGAGAGTGGACTTAGGTTCCATGTACACACTGATGCAGGATCCAAAGAATAAAACCACAACAATGAGATGGGAAGAACAAGTCGAGAAGGCCTTGGCTCTCCCTGTGGCTGATGGCAGCTTCAGGATGGTGGAGATTATTTTCCCGTATGAACCAAGTATCAACCCAAAAGGCAGAGTGATGTTTGAAACAGTAAGAACAGAGATCAATGTCTCAATCATGAAAGTGTCCCCACAAGCAAGCTGAACAACTGGGGGTACATCACATAAAAAGTGATTCAACTCATTGGATTTGCAGAAGGGTAAAGTGAAAATCTTGTAGATGAGCCCAATGGGTACTTGAATGCCAATGATCCAAGAGACAACTGCCAACTGGATACACAGTCTCTTATTCATGATGACAGAGTACATTAATGGGTTACAGATGGCAACATACCTGTCATAAGCCATGGCAATGAGAATTAAGCACTCAGTGGCTCCCAAGGTCAGAAAGATGTCCATTTGAAAAGCACAGGTCACAAAGGAAATGCTTCTGTTTTGTCTACAAAGATCTGCTAATAATCTGGGCACAGTGACAGACACAACATATTTCCAAAAAGGAAAAGTTCCCAAGAAAATAATACATGGGTGTCTGGAGTGAGGAGTCAACCTTAGTTATCATGATAATGAGGCTATTTCCCATAAGAATAACAATATAGATTATCAGAAATATAGCAAACAGAAATTGTTGAAGCTTGGGAACATCAAAAAACCCAATAAGGATGAATTCCACCAGTGTAGTGTGATTCCCCAGGGGGGAATGTTGGCCTGCGTGTTCCATCTATGAACAATTTTTTTTCAGTTTAGAAGTTGTTCAAACCTTTGGACTACCTGTAATGTACTACATATTAATCAGGGACTACGCACCCATTGGTAAAGACAAACATCACATGTTTGTGCTGGTTTATTTTACATTTTTGCTAACATATTTCAATCCTATATGCTGTAATTCCAGAAAGCAAAAACAGTAACACTATTCTTCCTAGCCACATTTTGATTTACTGGAGATCACATTCAAAAAGAAAAAGAAAAAATATATAATAATAACATGAAAACAAAGCATGACAAATATCTCCTCTCAAGCAGCTCTATTTCACTTTTCCAATAAAAAAAATGCTTCTACATCATGGTTTACAAATCTCTGTATGCCTTAATTTGCTTTTTTCTTTCTTTCTTTTTGTCTAGAAGTGTCTCAGTTACAATCCTTATGGTCACAATGTTTTTTACACCATGTTTGCTATTTCCCCTGTGATTATTTTATCAGGCAGCCCAGTGGCAGGTGGTCAGTGAATGTCCACTGCCAGGTCCACTTCAGCCCACCTGGCCAGTTGTCACTATCTGTACTGCAAATCATACACCTTAGCAGGACCTACAAGCATATGGAGTCCAGAATGTGAAATAAAATATGATTGTGTAACATTCTTAATTTTACTTTCATCTCCCCAAATTTTAAAAAGGCTATGCATATTCTAAATGTTAATGCTCTAGGAGTATGTGAATAATTTTATGCATTTTGAGATAGGAAAAAGAAGAAGAAAAATAAAACATGTAAGGAAATTGAGCTGGAAGTTGAAATATGACCTTAGACTAAATGAAATGTCTGCCGTTGTGATCATCATTTCATCTCTTATATGAGTAAATTGAACATAATCCTTGTGATAAATATTGTCAAATCACAACATATAAAATGCATATGATAGACAGCCAATATATAATATGCTATAATATATACTCTTTAAATATATATCCTTAATGTCTATATCTTATCTGAACACAGTGCTTAATACATATCACTAAGTTGAATCATCCATTCAATTAACTGTGTTCAGATCAAATATATTCAGTCTGTGCATGATGTTGAATGCTAGAAATCAATTCTTGTCTTTCCATCCAACTTTTGTATCATTTGTTTGAACAATGTTCATTGTACAGATTACCACACAATGTTAAAACCACATTCTCATGAGTTCGGAACCAGCACCTCTTCCCAGACCAAATTCACCATAATTGCCAGGAAAATACAACTTCTCTTTCTTTTTCTAGGTCACTAAGTTCTTCTGATCACCCACAAGTCCCAAACAGAGGAACAAATGGTAATTTCTATGAGCACTTCTTGGAGGTCCTTTGTCCAAAATCTTTTCCTCCTTAGCTCATGGATTTCTGGATTTGGACTTTAGTTTCTCACTGCACACCCTCAAAATAACACTCCCTAACTCTCAGCTCCTTTTCAGACTCCAAAGTATCATCAGAAGGATGGAGGAGCAGGGATGTTTCATATGAAATAAAGTGTCCTATGAACAGTGTCCTACCCTGCTCTCACTGTATCTATTTTCTTCTAGGAGGTCATTTTGTTTCTTCTTCTTTAACTTTTTGCTGTCACTTTCTTTGAAGTTGCACCTTAAGGTAAATAACTACAAAGAGTATTTAGCTTAAAAAGATGGATTTTTCTGATAAATAAGCAGGTAGGCAGGCAACAGATAATAACCATCATAGCTCCTTGTGGATAAATGCAAAGTGCATGTTAAATACAACTGTGTTAGGGCCCTCCCTGGTGGCGCAGCGGGTTAAAGCACTGCACTGAGAATCCAAAGCCGCTTCCGCATGAGTTCAATTCCCGCCTGCCCTGGAGGTGACCACATGGCGCGGCAGACCTCTCCTGACCCGCCCGCTGCTCCCCTCAGCAGTGTACTTCGCTGATCTGCCTGTTCTGTTCCCCACTCTGTCTCTGGTGAAGCCTCTCACCGCCCCTGAGCCTCTGGCCTGTACCCCAGTTCTGTATGCACAAATAAATAAATCTTTAAAAAAAAAAAAAAAATACAACTGTGTTAAATGCCAAGGATAACAATGATACTATTAACAATTGTAACAATAACACTGGCATGCAATATGAGTTCAGTTATGTCTTTCCAGAGTTTATAGACCACAGGTAATGTCAGGCAGGGAAGTCAACTGTCACCCTAGAATGTGCTGTTCTGTGTGAGGAGGGTTACCTGTCTTGCAGGAGAGACACATTCCTTAGGAAGTGACAGCCACTCAGATTTTGTCAGACATCAGGATATATAGATCATGCTGGTATCTTCAGGTTTATGAAAACAGAAAAAACAAAATCATTACAGGATAAAAAGACCCTTGCACCTACCTCCTGTTTACTACAAAACATTGTCCAAGGCTTCCAAGGATGAGTGGTTTATAGACACCTTTAGTTGGGTCATTGGATTGATCCCCACTGACTTCTCACTCAGCCCTGGGGCACTGCAGAGCTCACTGACTGAAGCCTGTGATATTAAGTGACTCAATCTGAAAATTCAATATCTACCGGCAATGTCACCAAATCAAATTAGCAGTGCTTAATTTTCCTTGATTGAAAACATACACAGGAATAATCAGATTGTACCTCACAGAGATGATTTAAAAATCTGGAGCACAATCTAGTTAGCAGGTTACATAAAAGATGCAGGAAGAGTTCTGTTAATGCATCATTATATAATCAGCGTTGTACTCATTGTATTTATCATTATGATTTAACTGATATCCCTTTTCTTCATTTTGAGCTTTGCTCATCTTTTATCCGGTCATGGTATATACACTTCCAACCTATCAGAGGAAAGAAAGAACAGGGCATTGATTTGCCAGCAAGACTGAACTATGTGATGGTGCCAACCAGCAGCACACACTGGGGAGACACCATCTGGACTGACTGAACTTTTACTGTTAGTTTTTCTCTCATTGATATCAGTATCTGATGTTTTGAATCCATGAGAATAGACATATAAAAACCACATAAAATTAAATTTAAATGTCTAACTCAAATCTTATATAATATTGACAGCAGATCTCAACTTCATTTTATTTTCTTTTGTGAAGTTGATCACTCTCTCCATAAAATTAGAGGAATGTTGGCAGATTAGTATGTCTGTGCTGTTTTCATTTTTTTAACTAGGACTGTCTTAGCTAGGCTGCAGAGAAAGTTCTGGTTTCTTAAAAATTATTTTTATATTTTTATGTTAACAGTTTTTAATATTCAGTATATTAAAACCACACTATTGATAAACATTCTGGGTTTTCTTATTTATTACATCCTGAATAAAAGATACTGTTATTTTACATACTTTGAAAAAAATTCTTTGTGTGGAGTGTTATGTATGGTCCCCAATATCCAGCAGGGTGGGGCTGAGTCTATTTTCTTAACAAAAAACTGAAATGTGTTTTTAGAGCATTCAATAAGAAGTGATTTTTGAATGTAATGTTTTGTGAAATAAGTAAAACTTATAATACATATTTTTTTACAACAGCGAGCTGTTTCATGTCCATGTTATAGCTTTTATACTGCTATACTTGCAGTTGCAACTTATATTTCAAATTCAGAATTTTATCTTACAAATGCATTTGATTAGAGGTAAGGAAAGTCTATTTTTATTGACTTTATGTTATGAGTTTTAAAATACACTACAAAATGATAAAATAAAAGTTAAAAAAATCACTATTATAAAACAAGAGGGTTAAATAATCTCTGCTTACCTGATACACACTATAGAGAAATCTCTATCATTCTTTTAATAATAGCATGTTATAACACATAAATTTCTGGGTTTTATTTCCGAGTAATACATTTCAACAACTATTATTATTCCCAATCTCAACCTCCCTTATTTCCCGTGAACTTAGGTAGGAAATTGCACCTTGTTCACTGAGGACAACACTGACCCAGACATGTTTTCATTTAAACTCCAAGCTCTGTGATCTCGGCAGCAACTGGGAGAACATGAGACTGTCCGGCTGGATCAGAGATGCGGTTCGCTTCTTTCTGGGGATGTGGGCTGTCCTCTACTCCAGCTCTGGGGAATAGAGATTCCCCGTTTGGCTCGGAGGCAGAAGGCTTCACAGGGCTAATTATGAACTATAACTGCTGTGAAATTGAGAATACTAATTTTCAAATCATTAAAAAATGATTTCTTTACCTCAAACAATACAACTTGCAAACATGTTTATTTTTTAAGGTCCTCTGCTCATATAAACATGTAATTTAACTTTGGTTACAGTGACTTACATAAGAAGCCAAATGAAGTTAATAGAGAGTACACTAAGCCTTCAGTTGTCTCGCTTGAGAGGTGTGAAAGCGAGAATGACATTAGGTGGTTTTAAAAACTCTAAGAGAATAAGAATACATCTGACTGTTGCTGTCACTCTTTTCTAAACATTGTAAATTATGAACCCATGCATCCAATGCTTATTTATTAAGTATCAATAAATCGGTAACTATGAGCTGTTCTTCAAGAGACACAAAGAACTTGGCAGCTTCTAGGTTTTCATGAAGTAGGATTCTATTATCCTGCTTATCTTTAAATTGAGAACTTGTGCCATTGCCTGAAAAGTGACCTAATATTCCCAAAACAAAGTCAAAGATTTCAAGTGCAACTCTCTATCCCTCCTATGTAGCTTCCACTTAAACTTTGCTACATAATAGTTTCACTTTCATTCCACACTTTGACACTATTTCCTTGTTATCAAAGCTTTGACTCCAAACTCATCTGTCCTGTTTATGGTAAACCTTTTCCACCCTCATAGTCACACCAACACAAAACACCCAAGACTCCAGAATTTGGCAACACGACAATTTGCAGCTAGGTTATTTAATTTTCCAAAATCACTCATATTATTATTTGCTTCCCTTTGCTGGAAATGAGTAAACTGTCAGTGAAAGGACTTTAAGAAATAACACCTGAACATAGCATGGACATCAGCAGAAGCAGGTGACCCCTGGGGAGGGGCGGGCAATAACCTTGTGGGGATGGTAAAGGCCAGATCAGACCAAAGGAGCGATGCTCTGCGAGGCACCCCCTGAGAGAGGGGCTGTGTGGCTCACCTGGAGATTATGTCCTCACAGATTCCTCTGTTTTCAGTCTCAAACTGATCATATGTAAACCAGCCACAGTAAACAGTAAAACAGTTGTCGTTCTCCCTCTCCTTTACCCACACTCTTTTTCAGTCAAATCCCTGTATTTTGCTGAATTGAACCTGAAAGACTTTAAAGATGTTCTTTGTTATCAGGGCTTCAAAATGTTCAGTTACCCAAATGTTCTCACCCCACACCTTTTTATCGTATGTACAGTCACAACATGTATATCAAAATTTTATTGAAGCTATTTAAATTAATATCATGAATGTGAATATTTTTAGATGAGGCTGTGGAGGAAGTTAGAATTTTGGAACGAGGAGAGTATGCCCCAGTTAGCAGATATTTGTTCCTCGTTAGGTAACTTGCTGAGGAACCATCTCACACAGAGTAGGAATTTCCACTTTCCAAATAAGCTTGTAACACTTGAGGTTATTGGGGACCAACACTTCCTTCCTTCACATCTCTCTGAATGTGTAATATATATATATATTGGTCAGAAGGAGATAAAACATCATTGTTAAACTTACTATTAGTCAGCCTCATTTCCAGAACATTTGAATGTCCCTCATTTTCAGACATGACATGGATTCTGGTGATACGCAATGAGTAACATTTCATAAGGAATGTGTAGATGCTATTCAAGATTCATTAAATAAACTGACAACAATTATTAAGACTTCATTGTGATATTCCAGTTATTTCTATACCTATATCAAGTTTTGGATCACTTTATTTTTTTAATTAAAAACTGATTTTTAAATTTGTTTAAAGCTTTATTTATTTATTCATACAAGACCTGGCCAGAGGTATAAGGGTGAGAGGATTCACCAGAGACAGAGTGGGGAGCAGAACAAACAGATCCAATGAATTACACTGCTGAGGAGAGCAGCCGGTAAGGTAGGAGAGGCCTGCTGCATCATGTGGGTCAACTCTCAGGTTGGGGATCAAACTGCAGCAGCTGTGGATCACTTCATAGTGCTGCACTTTAACCCACTGAGACACCAGGAAGGTCTCTGATTTATTTTTTGAAAGATAAATATGATAATCAATTCAGATCCTTAGAAAATTCAATAAAAACAAAGATTAAAACCTGATAAATAAAAAAAAATTAAGGATGACTTCCAGTCAATTCACAGTAGTTATTTTCTGTAGGAACTTTTCCATTGCCACTGTAACATCCTTGTTTCTCAGACAATATATAATAGGGTTAAACAATGGTATCAAGATGGTATAAAAAAGGGAAAGGTATTTGTTCATTCCTGATGAGAGAGTGGACTTAGGTTCCATGTACACACTGATGCAGGATCCAAAGAATAAAACCACAACAATGAGATGGGAAGAACAAGTCGAGAAGGCCTTGGCTCTCCCTGTGGCTGATGGCAGCTTCAGGATGGTGGAGATTATTTTCCCGTATGAACCAAGTATCAACCCAAAAGGCAGAGTGATGTTTGAAACAGTAAGAACAGAGATCAATGTCTCAATCATGAAAGTGTCCCCACAAGCAAGCTGAACAACTGGGGGTACATCACATAAAAAGTGATTCAACTCATTGGATTTGCAGAAGGGTAAAGTGAAAATCTCATAGATGAGCACAATGGGTACTTGAATGCCAATGATCCAAGAGACAGCTGCCAACTGGATACACAGTCTCTTATTCATGATGACAGGGTACATTAATGGGTTACAGATGGCAACATACCTGTCATAAGCCATGGCAGTGAGAATTAAGCACTCAGTGGCTCCCAAGGTCAGAAAGATGTCCATTTGAAAAGCACAGGTCACAAAGGAAATGCTTCTGTTTTGTCTACAAAGATCTGCTAATAATCTGGGCACAGTGACAGACACATAACATATTTCCAAAAAGGAAAAGTTTCCAAGAAAATAATACATGGGTGTCTGGAGTGAGGGGTCAACCTTAGTTATCATGATAATGAGGCTATTTCCCATAAGAATAACAATATAGATTATCAGAAATATAGCAAACAGAAATCCTTGAAGCTTGGGAACATCAGAAAACCCAATGAGGATGAATTCCACCAATGTAGTGTGGTTCCCCAAGGGGGAAAGTTGGCCTGTGTGTTCCATTTATGAGAAAAATTTTTTTTCAGTTTAGAAGTTGTTCAACCTTTTGGGCTAACTGCAGTGTGCGACATATTAAATCAATGACTTCACACCCATTGTCAAAGATAAATACCCAGCATTTTTGCTGGTTTATGTTACATTTTTGCTAAGATATTTCCACCTAAGATGCTAAAAGTTCAGAAACAAAAAACAATAATACTGTTCTTCCATATTACATTTAGATTTATGAGAGATCCACTTTAAAAATAAGAAGAAAATATAGATAATAATAACATGAAAACAATGCATGACAAGTAACTTCTCTCAAACAGATCTTGGTTGCACTGACACTTTTCCAATAAGAAGTGCTTCTACATTGAGGTTTACAAATTTTAATGCTTTAGAGTATGTTAATAATTTTATGCATTTTGAAATAGAAAGGAAAAGGAGAAATAAAGTGTAAAAAATTGATCTGGACATTCATACATGACCTTGGACTGAATATTCGATATATTCTGGCAATGTAACCAAATCAAAACAGGAGTGCTTAATTTTCCTTGATTGAAAACACACCAAGAGATAATAAGAATGTACCTCATGGAGATGTTTTGAAATTTAAGAGCACAATCTATTGAGCAAGGTTACATAAAAAATGCAGGAGTACTTCTGTTAAGCGTTGTTATACAATCATTGTTCAATTTATTGTATTTATCATTATGATTTAACTGATATCACTTTTCACCATTTTTACGTTTGCTCCTCTTTAATCCAGTCATGGAGTAGACATTTTCCAGCCTATCAGTGGAAAGAAAGAACAGGGTATTGATTTGCCAGGAATTCTGAACCATGTGGGAAATGCCAGCCAGCAGCACATACTAGGGAAACACCATCTAGACTAATTGAACTTTGGGGTTAGTTTTTCTCTCATGGTTCCAGTATCTGACTTTTGAGTCCATGAGAAGAGACATGTAGAAATACAAATAAAATTAGTGTAGATGTCTAACTCAAATCTTATAAAATATTGAGAAAATATCCCAAGATAACCTTGTTTGGTTATTTTCTTTTAGTATGTCTGTACAATTTTCCACTTACCAATTTTCTGTTTTACCAGGACTGGCATGGTTATGCCATGCCAGAGAAAGTTCTGGTTATTTGAGAATTTTTTTTTATTAATGGTATTTCAATAGTCATTATATTAAATGTTGATAAACATCCTGGGTTTTCTTATTTATAACCTCCTGAATAAAGTAGATACTGTTATTTTACATACTTTGCAGAAAAAGTCAATGCATGGATAACTATGTCTTCCCGGTGCCAAGAAGTGGTGACTGACCCAGGCCAGCTACCCCTCCACAGGGTGGGGCTGAGTCTATATTCCTAATCAAAACTGACATGTGTTCTTAGAGCATTCAGTAAGAAGTGATTTTTTAATGTAATATTTTTCAAAATATAAGTAAATTTCATAGCACAAAATTTTTTCAATAATGAGCTTGTTTCTTGTATATTTTACATTGTATACTGCCATACTTGCAGTTATAACTTATATATTAAGTTTAGAATTTTATCTCACAAATGAATTTGGTCAGAAATCAGAAATCTGTATTTAACTTTGAGTTTTAAAATACACTACAAAAAATTAAAATATAAAATAAAGCATACTCTATAATAAAATATGCAGGGTAAAATAATTTCTGCTTACCTGGTAAACAATGGAGAAATCCCTGTCATTCTTTTAATAATAGCATGTTATGGCATATAAATTTCTGGTTCTTATTATCAAGTAATACATTTCAACAACTGTTATTCTTCCCCAATCTCCTACTTCACTTAATTCCAATGAATTTAGGTAGGAAATTGTGCCTTGTTCACTGAGGATAACACTGACCCGTTCATGCTGCATTTAAATTCCAAGCTCTGTGATTTCGGCAGTAACTGGGAGAACACGAGACTGTCCGGCTGGATCAGAGATGCGGTTCGCTTCTCTCTGGGGATGTGGGCTGTCCTCTACTCCAGCTTGGGGAATAGAGATTCCCCGTTTGGCTCGGAGGCAGAAGGCTTCACAGGGCTAATCGTGAGCTATAACTACGTGGAAATTGGACGATATTAAATCTCAAATCATTTTTAAAAAATAAACATTTTAAACCTTAAATAATGCAACTTGGAAAGTCTCTAGAGCTCCTGCAATTTTTTTTTAAAGATTTATTCATTTACTCATATAGAACTGGGGTACAGGCCAGAGATGCGGAGGGTGAGAGGATTCACCAGAGACAGAGTAGGGTACAGAACAGGCAGATCGACGAAGTACACTGCTGAGGGGAGCAGCGGGCGGGTCAGGAGAGGTCTGCCTCGCCGTGTGGATCTCCTCAGGGGCAGGCGGGAATCGAACTCATACAGAAGTGGCTTTAGCTTCTCAGTGCTGTGTTTTAACCCGCTGCGCCACAAGGGAGGACCAGAGCTCCTGAAATTTTTTAAGGCCCTCTGTTCATATCAGCATACAGTTTATCTTTAGTGACAGTGACTTATATAAGAAAAAATGAAGTTAATAGAGAGAGAGTACACTGAGCCTTGAATTTTCTCTGTTGAGAGGTGTGAAAGGGAGAATGACATTAGGCGATTTTTAAAACTATAAAGAGAGTAGGACACATGTTACCGTTGCTGTGACTCTTTGCTAAACGTTGTAAATTATGAATGAAGTAACCATAAATATGGGAGTATGCGCAGGGTTCTTCAGGAGACACCAAGAACTGTGCAGCCTCTAGGTTGTTGGTAAAGTTTGACTGCTAGAATCCTGCTCCTCTTTAAATAGAGTTGACTTGTTTCATTCTATGAAAAGTGACCTAATATTCCTGCAACTCATGAGGTATTTTAAATGCAACACTCCATCCCTCCAACATAGCTTCCATCTAACCTTTATTAAGGGTATTTTCACTTTCTTTTCACACTTTGACACTATTTCCTTGTTATCAAAGCTTTGACTCCAACTCATCTGTCCTGTTTATGGTAAATCTTTTCCACCTTCATACATGGACACAAAATACCCAAGACTCCAGAATTTGGCAACACGACAATTTGCAGCTAGGTTATTTAATTTTCCAAAATCACTCATAACATATTATTATTTGCTTCCCTTTGCTGGAAATGGGTAAACTTTCAGTGAAAGGACTTTAAGAAATAACACATGAACATAGCATGGACAACAGCAGAAGCAGGCGGCCCCTGGGGAGGGCGGGCAATATAAAGGCCAGATCAGACCGAAGGAGCGACGCCCCGCGAGGCACCCCCTGAGAGAGGGGCTGTGTGGCTCACCTGGAGATTATGCCCACGTTTTCGTTGTTTTCACCCACTGTAGATAATAGAACAGTTGTCATTCTCCCTCTCCTTTCTTCACACTACTCCTGCATGTCTTTAAAAAATATGCTTTGTTTTCAGTGCTTCAAAACTTTCTTATGTAGTGATTCAATGTTCTTTTTCTTAGTAATGATGCTTCTGTAAAGTAACTGAGTCAGGCATTTTTTTCCCACCTACCTTGACTCACCTTCTCTGGGTCTCCTAGTTGAGTTGGCACCTGCCAGGGACTGAGCAACATCCTCAGGCTTCAGTCCTCCCTGTGTCTTCATGTCTTTCTTTCTTGTTTCTGGGATGTTTCCAGTCCTCCCTCTTGCAACTTGCAGGACTACATGCTATAGTTCTTGACAATAAAGTAGATGACCTACACATTATTTAATTTACTTATATATCACCTACCTGTATTTCCTTTTAAATTTCTGCTCTACTAACAAATTTTATGTACACAGTACAGTCTTACTAGTTCAGTCTCCATACTGTACTGATGATAGTTTAACACTATTGCTCTTGCTTCAGTTCAAATGTGTTTCTCTTCTCTAAAACAATACAGCTAATGTGGTTTCTCTACAATGACTGCCTGGCTCCTTTTTAAAATACTTCCAGGGCCCTCCCTTGTAGCACAACTGGTTAAAGCATAGCAATATGAAGCTGTCTGCAGCCCCTGTAGGAGTTTGATTCCTGGTCAGGGAGCTGAACTACATGGTGAGCAGACCTCTCCTGACTCACCTGCTGCTCCCCTCAGCAGTATATTTCAGCTGTTCTGCTCCTTACTCTGTCTCTGGTGAAGCCTCTCACCAACACCTGTGTCTCTGGCCTGTACTCCAGTTCTGTATGCATAAATAAATAAATCATTTTAAAAATTAAAGTAAATTAATTTTTTCCATTAAAATCAAAATTCATACTCAAAATTAACTTTTTATGGACATTATCTTCATTGTTTCCTGCACTGTGTGATTTTCTCACCTAAAAGTATATATTTTTTAAAAAATATTTATTTATTTATGAATACAGAACTGGGATACAGGCCAGAGGTGCAGGGGTGGTGAGAGGATTCACCAGAGACAGAGTGGGGAGCAGAACAGGCCAACTGATGAAGTACAATGCTGAGGGGAGCAGCGGGTGGATCAGGAGAGGTCTGCCACGCCATGTCGATCATCTCCAGGGCACGGATCAAACTCATGCTACAGTGGCTGCAGACAGCTTCATATTGCTATGCTTTAACCAGTTGTGCCACAAGGGAGGGCCCTGGATATATTTTATGAAGGAGCCAGGGAAGGCCTAAAAGTATATTTTTATGTAATTATTTAACTACCTTCTAAATGTGACCTTCTATTAATTTTTTAATTTGTCATTTTGTAACTCTGTGGGTCTAAAATATACGTTGTGAACTTAAATGCTAAAAATAGAATCAATTGGCTTGAATATTACAAGCAAGAGTATTTACCATGTTTTCTGACTTTCCAGGGAAAGATTAAAAAGTAATAGGTGCATTTTCTTAGAGAAAGTTAAAGACCAAACCCCTAACAATATAAAGAAAAAAGGAAAATGAATGAAATAATAAATAGCTAATTTTAAAATTCATTTTCTTGTGAGTGAATCTGTAAAACTTTTTCTTTTATCCTCAACAAAATGGTTAATAACACTTACTTTGCTTACTAATAGTAAAGAATTGTTTAGCTTGTGTTGAGTCACAATTGGTGGAATGAGATGAGTGAATAACCACCTATGAGTAGAACCTTCTCATATTTATAGTTGCTAATACAGGCTTTATACAATGAGGCTAGCTACATCACTTAATAAACACACAGTCTTTCTGGACTGGACAGCCTATGAGAAAAAATAGAAAAACTCTGCAAAAAGCCTAGCAGTCTGTACTAGTTGCTCTCAAGGTTGGGTCATTATTGTCACTGGCTTCCTTCCAAGTGATCTTAAGTTTGACCCCAAACTTCCTGCACACACACACACATATGCCTATTTTGATTTTCAAAACAAAAGGTAGGATTATTCTTATTCCGCTCATCCTCCTCAAAGTAGATTTCCAATATAGGGAGACTTACACAAAATTCTAAGATTATGCTTGTTTACACATCCTTTTTTCATAATTGTATTTTTTATTGCTGCAACATTGACTTACAGCATTCTATATTTGATAAGGATATTTATGTTCATACCTTACTTAACTGATGGACGTTACCACACCACACCCAACACCAAACACCAATAATCATTTAAGAAGGAATTCAAATTCTGATGTTCATATACTGACTGGATACATGAGTATTTGTGCATCAAAGTTCATTCTCTCTGCTTTTGCTGACAGATACTTCATAGCTTCTATATCCGCAACATGACTGGAAGCAATGATGTGATTGGGAAGGAGGCAGTTCTAGAGGTGATGGTGATGAAAACTTTTAAAATCCTCCTAATATTTGTTATGAAAATTTTTCACACAGAATTTAATAATACATCTCTGGTCTATGAACTTGGGTTTGATGAGCTCTTTTATGGCGATAGAAGGACAAAGCTATATATATCTTATTAAAGTTGAATATATTTGGGCACTCACATTTGTTCTTATTTTTTTCCTTCATTTATTTCACATTAAACTAGAAATTGATTTGAGGAAAAAGAGACCCAGAGATTGTGCACATATGAACGCTTAAACTGCCTTATATGTGTGTGTGTGTGTGTGACAGGTAGATAGATAGATAGATAGATAGATAGATAGATAGATAGATAGATAGATAGATAGATAGATAGATAGATAGATAGATCGATAAATGCACATGATTGGAAAAGTTAAAGTGAATAAAGGTTTCTGTGATGGGGGATCCTTTTGGGATATCAGGTAAGAAATCTAAGCACCTGGGAAGAATAGTCACAAGAGGCTGACATGATGCAGATCATGGAGAATTAAAACAATGTGTAAAAATGCAGTAAGCTATGCTGGTTTATCAAATCTTGCAAATTTCACGTTCAGTTGGTACCTCTCCTGCATGCTTACACAGGATTTTTGACATTAAAGCCTTATAAAATGTAGGGCCCAAGTACAGCCCTGTGAAAGCTAGCCACAGCTGATTTAGTGCCAGTGCGTTACGCACCAAGAAGGTACCCACATGGTGCGGCAGACCTCTCCTGACCCGCCAGCTGCTCCCATCAGCTGTGTACTTTGTCCTTCTGCCTGTTCTGCTCCCTGCTCTGTCTCTGGTGAAGCCTCTCACCACCCTTGCACCTCTCACCCCTGGCCTACATCCCAGTTCTGTATGCACAAATAAATACATCTTTTAAAAACTTATAAATTTCTCTAAAGATGGGGAGGGGGCTAATGCTGATTCCACCTCAAGAATGCAGTTTGAAGCAACAGAAGTGACACATATCTACACCTAACATTTTAATAGTTTATGTAGAACAATCTTTCAGTTATTCAAATGCCTTTCACCCATAATGTTTATCTTTTCATGTGTGTTAAATATCCCTATATGACAATTATAATTGAGCTGTTTAAATTAATACAGTGAAAGTAAAGGAAGTTAAGTTGCTTGACAGAGAAATACTGAATTTTAAAACTAAGATCTTATACATACTTGAAGACATATTTAAGGAATGAGCTGCAAAATTCCTAATAAAGGAAAAGAGATCCTCAATTTCTCTAACATATTACCGACACTTAACATTGTTGGACTTTATATGGTTACAAGGCAAGCACTGGACATATGCAGATAAACATCGAGAGTTAAATATTTGCCATTAGTGTCCCATTTAGTGTAATCTAATGTATATAATTAATTTTTTCCAGACAATGAGTTGACTCTGTAAATACAGCAGGAGAATTTTTTAGGAATGATTTAGCCTTTAAAAATAAATGCTGAGTTTATTTTATGGAAGAGAAAAACATCAGATTCATAAAAAAAAAGAAAGAAAGAAGTTGTTTTTTTTTGTTTGTTTGTTTTTTTTGAGTGGTAGTACAACTATTTCTGCAGGAATTTTCCCAAGGCCGCCATAACATCTTTGTTTCTCAGACAATATATAATGGGGTTAAACACTGGTATCAAGATGGTATAAAAGAGAGAAAAGTATTTGTCCATTCCTGATGAGTGAGTGGATTTAGGTCTCAAATATACAACGATGCCTGATCCGAAGAACAAAGTCACAACCATGAGATGCGAAGAGCAAGTGGAGAAGGCCTTGGCTCTCCCAGTGGCTGATGGCAGCTTCAGGATGGTGGAGATTATTTTCACATAAGATCCCAGGATCAACAAAAAAGGAATCGTGACAACCAAGGCAGCAATCACATAAATCAGCATCTCAATCATGAAAGTATCCCCACAAGCAAGCTGAACAACAGGAGGAACATCACAGAAAAAATGATCCATCTGGTTACGTTCACAAAAGGGTAGAGTGAAGATCTGGTAGGTAAACCCTATGTGCACTGGAATTCCAGTGATCCAACAGACAGCTGCCAGTTTGATACATCGTCTACTGTTCATGATGACAGGGTAGAGCAATGGGTTGCAAATGGCCACATACCTGTCATAAGCCATGGCAGTGAGGATGAAGCACTCAGTGGCTCCAAAGATCAAAAAGAAATACATTTGAACTGCACAGGCTAGAAAGGAAAGTTTCCTGTTTTGTCTACAGAGATCAGCTAACAATCTTGGGAGAGTAACTGACACGTAACATATTTCCAAAAAAGAAAAATTCCCAATGAAAAAATACATGGGGGTCTGGAGGGAAGTATCAACCTTAGTTATTATAATAATGAGGCTATTTCCCATAAGAATCATTATATAGATTATCAAAAATATACCAAAAAGAAAACCTTGAAGTTTGGGAACATTAGAAAACCCAAGTAAGATGAATTCCACCAATGCAGTGTGGTTCCCCAGGGGGGAATTTTGTCCTGTGGGTTCCATCTATAAACAGAATGATTTCAAGTTGTAGAGAAAACAATCTTTTTCAACTAGCTGAAAACTGAGACATATTAACTCCTTGATTTCCAATGCTCTAACAAATGATGGATATTTAGTTTTCTTATTTATAGATGTTATATTTCAAATCCTGTATCCTAAAATTCCAGGACATAAAATCAAAAACTCTATCCCTCCTGATCTTATAAAGGATTGTGCCTATATGCGCACAAGCCAAAATAAACAAAAGTAAAATAAGAAAAAAACATGTCAAGGGGCCCATCTTCAAAGTCCTCTCAATAGCATGAACATTCTCTAATGAGAAATTTTCTCTTTTCTCATTAATTTATGTCTACTTGCTATTTTTATTTTTTTCTGCCTAGCACCTTCTAATTTATAATTTGTTTATAAGATACTTACATGTTATTTTTGATGTTTCTTCTGAGAATTTCTCTCAGCTAACCCAAGGTAAAGTGGTGAGGTAACTCCATTGCTTGGTCCACTTCAATCAACCTGACACTCACCAGCTAGTTGAACTGGAAATAACACACCATAGAAAGTCCTATGTGTACTTAATATCTAGATATTAAGTTATATGAAGTAAGATTTGCATAAATTGTCCTCAACTCCCTCATTCCCTACATTGCAATAACTAGTTCAAATTTCAAGCCTTTCAAAATAATAGAGGTTTACCTGTTTTAGGGGTAATTAATGAAGAAAAGAATAAAAAGAAAGTGTAAGAGAATTTGATCAGACAGTTTACACTTGACACCAGATTAAATGTTATATCTGCCATTGCATCTTTAGCTTCTGTCTTAGAGGGCTAGGCTGTTAACATGACTTTTGTAGAATATAACTGACATATCATATAATGTGTATGTCATCTATCCTGTGTATCCTGTGCATTGTAACATGTATATCTGATTTTAGAGACACAGTGTATGTGCAGTGTAGATTTAGCCAAATCAGCTCCTTCAATAATTATTTTTAAATGAAATATGTTCACTTCTCTGCACTACGCTGAGTCTTAGGCCTTGATTTTTACTGTACCCATCTAGTATATTATTCACTAATTTGAAACAATGATTTTTTCACACTTTGTCACATATTCCTAATCTACATTGTCATTAGTTTGGAACTCCTCCTTCCCAGACAAAATCCGTGTTACCTCATAGACTACAACCTCCCTTTCTGCCTCCAAAATAAAAAATTCCCTTTCCCACCCACAAATCCCAAACCAATGAATCAATTCACAATTTCTATATTTTCTTTCTTAGTTCTCACAAATCCTAAATCCCTTCCTATCCAATTCAAGAAATCCGTAATTCTGACTGCAATTTTTCACAGCACAGCCTAAGGATTTATAAGCTTTCATGACCCAAATATTTTTATGACCCCACAGATATCCATAGATGAGGTCAGGAATCCAGGATGTTTAAGATTCATAGAATAATTTCTCTAAAATGAAATGGAGTGTGTCTCGTGGCCTAATTTTGAGTCAACTGTTTCTATGCCTTCCTTTCTTTTCTTTTCACAAGTTCTTTCTTATATTCATAAATAGTATCTTCTCAGACTTCTTTTTCTCTCTCTGCTTTTGTTTCTCTGGTTTCCTTTATTTTCTCCTGTCACCTAGTGTTTTTGCTTTCCCATTTTGTATCTTCTGGAGTTTTAAAAGTTATATCAGCTTCCCTACATGTGTATTTATGTTTTCTTCCAGAATCTAGGCCTTAGGAAACACAAGTACAGCAAAAGAGAAAATTGAATTCTCGGTGAACAAGATAAATATGCGTGTTTTTGTGTAATCACTATCAATTATTATGAAAAATACTAAGTAACTATAAAATTCAAAGTGTGTCAAATGCCAAGGAATTGAGAATAATAATAGGAGATCATATGAGTTCAGTCATTTCCTAGTATTTTCACTTTTAAGGAAAGAATATAAATTTATTGAGAAACTATTGGCCCTCATAGCCTCATTCCATCCTATAACGCAAAATATTGGCCAATACTTCTAGGTTGATAAGTGTCTGCCAATGGATAATTAGAAATCATTTACCTCTGATACCAACATTCATGCCTTAGGAAGCCCTCCCTTGCTGACTTAAGGACTTGATATGGAATGATTCAAAAATAAAATTAAACATTTTCCTATTCAAATCATTAGAGCTTTTATTCCCTTGACTGAAAATAATTATGTGTAACTCAAGCCGTAGTTATGAGCGTTGCATAGCATAATCTATTGAGCAGATTAACTTAAAAGATGCAGTTCTAATTCTGTTAGGCACTGTTAGGTGGCCATTATCATACATATTATACTTATCAGCATTATTTTAATTTATATGATTTTTTTCTCTCATCTTGAAGTTTCATCATTTTATCCAATCTTGGAGTAGATGATTTCCAATCTGGCAGAGGAAAGAATATAGAGGATAGTATTTAGGTAGGAATACTGAGCTTAAAACCAATAGAGTATTCTGGGCTGTATGGACACAAAACAGTAGCAATACTTGGAGAGAAAGCCACTCTTTTGGACTTTTTCAGGTCACCTTTATCACACTATTGTGTTGGAGAACATAAGAGAAGCAGATTTTCACAGATATAAATAAAATTATATTTAAAATTGTAACACATCCTATTTAGGATATAAGTGAATCAATTACATTGTTTTCTGAACTCAGTCAATTCTCTGAATTAACAACATAGGCATTCTTTGACAGTTTTATCACAGCAGTTGAATTTCTCCTTACCATTGTTTATTTTAACAGGAACTATGACATTGATACAGTCTGGTTATTGGAAACTGTTTTTCATTGTAACAATTTGTGAACATTTATTATCTGCTATGCACATGGTTAATAATCTTACCTCATTTTTTCACCAATGCATTCTGAGTTCTGTAAGTGCTGTTATTATTCACATTTTGCATAAATAGCCAGATACACGGAGATGTTAAAACCCTGTCCAACCTTGAGAAACTAGTATGAGTCAAGTCACCTGCGCTCAGCAGAGCAGTGCCAACTCCTTAATCAAACTCAATCATTTTATAAACCATTCTTGAGAAATTGCTTTGCATGTGATTTTCTGAAAAAATAAAAGTAAAACTTCACAGAAGCACTTTTATTTCAGCTCAATTTTTATCTTTTTTGCTTTTATTAAAATGAAAGGCTGATAACTTACATTTAGGTATATTTCAGGTACAGAGATTCATCTCACAAATTAATTTGGCCAGGAGAAAATAGTTTGTTTTTAATGACTTTTGATTTTTGCATTTAAAAATACAGTATAATAAAATTGGCCCTCCCTGGTGGCACAGCAGGTTAAAGCACAGCCCTGAGAAGCTAAAGCCACTTCCGCATGAGTCCAATCCTGCCTGCCCCGGAGGTGACCACATAGCGCGGCAGACCTCTCCTGACCCGCCCGCTGCTCCCCTCAGCATTGTACTTCGTAGATCTGCCTGTTCTGCTCCCCACTCTGTCTCTGGTGAATCCTCTCGCCGCCCCTGAGCCTCTGGCCTGTACCCCAGTTCTGTATACACAAATAAATAAATCTTTAAAAAAATATACAGTGTAATAAGCAGGTTAAGTAGTCTCTGCTTACCTTCTTCATTACCTTCAAATCATTGTGTTGCTCTTTAATAAAGAATAGTATGATATCATATAAGTCTCTGATTTTGGTTATCTGTAACAGCTATTATTTTTCTTCCTTGAAATCATATTTCATTTAAATCCACTGTGCACTTTAAGTAGGACATTGTCCTTTATTTCTATATTTGAGGTTATTGTGACTCTTAAGACTTTTTAAACACAGAAATCTGTGTATCAGTGGTAGCGAGGCAATTAGCAAGGCTTTCTCAGGGTGGGCTAGTGATTCGTGGGAGCTTCACTCTCTGGGGGGATAGGGAAGGGAAGAGGAACACCCACCCCCTGACCACTCCTCTGTCCCTTTCTACCATCCTCTCCATCTCTGGGGAGCAGAGCAAGTCCCCTTTTGGGAAAGGCTGGGGAACCGATTCACAGTCTCAATGATAGGCTTTAAGGATGAAATCTGTAAGTGCCAATTTACAAATTATTAAAGCAGAATTTCTCTACTTTGAAAATTAAACTAGGTAAGACTCTAGAGATTTAGTTTCTTACTGCCTTTTATTCAGATCAGGGAAATGAAGTTTCCTTGGTTATAGGGACTGATATAAAATATATATATGCATTTGAGCAAGTGATCATAGTGCACCGAATCTGGAATTTTCTCTATCAAAAACATAAATGGGAAAATCACATATGGTAAAAAGTGAAATTGATGAAGATACAGCTCACTAACTGCTATCATATGTTTATTGCATAGTTTTCTAGACAGAAGCTGATCTTAGTGATTCAGACACTAAAGTGTTAAGTTCTCATATCATGACTTTCTTTAAAAATTCATGTGTGAATATTTTTACATCAAATATAATATGTTTGAATAAATCAATACATAAAAGCTCTTTTATGAATATAACATGAACTTATCTGGCTTAACTTTTAAGGGTAAATGTATTATGTATGCATTATTAATGGTAAAAACAAAAGTTAAGAAGATAGTGTATTTTGAAATTTTATTCATATTTGGAAAACACTGAACTTTTTTTTTAATATATATGTTTCCTTCTTTGTTTCTGGTTTCAGCTCATGTTAACTATCTAATGGAATAAAAAAAAATAATTAAACTTGTGCTGTTAGTCATTCTTTCAGTCTAATTTATTTAAGTAGAAGTCTGTCATCTTACAGAAAATATAATGCCTCTGGACATATAAAGATAAATTAAAAATGTAATGTTGATAACATAATTAAATCTTAACAACAGAAGAAATCAACTTTAATGATTCCAGTGTGTTTTAAAGCAATATCTATATTCTACATAAAGTTTCAGAATACTTTATAAAAATAATGTCTTGAGTTAATTTTATAAGAGATAAAAATATGAGACCATGCATTCAGATAAATTCAGGGTCTTAAAATAATTGAAAAACCAAATGGAGACTGATAAATTAGAAACAATATCTAAGAAGTGATGTTATGAATGCAATGGGTCATTAGAAGTTATGAATCACAGTACAGTCCATTTCTGCAGGAACTTTCCCAAAGCCACCATAACATCTTTGTTTCTCAGACAATATATAAGGGGGTTAAACACAGGTATCAAGATGGTGTAAAAGAGAGAAAAGTATTTATCCATTCCTGTTGAGTGAGTGGACTTAGGTCTGAAATATACAATGATGCCTGATCCAAAGAACAAAGTCACAACCATGAGGTGGGAAGAACAAGTGGAGAAGGCCTTCGCTCTCCCAGTGGCTGATGGCAGCTTCAGGATGGTGGAGATTATTTTCACATAAGATCCCAGGATCAACAAAAAAGGTGTAATGACAACTAAGGCAGCAATCATGTAAGTCAGTATCTCAATTATGAAAGTGTCCCCACAAACAAGTTGAACAATTGGAGGGACATCACAGAAAAAGTGATTCATCTCGTTATGTTCACAGAAAGGGGAAGAGAAGATCACAGAGGTAAATCCTATATGTATTGGAATTGCTGTGGTCCAGCAGACAGCTGCCAACTGTATACACAGCCTACTGTTCATGATGACAGGGTAGAGTAGTGGGTTGCAAATGGCCACATACCTGTCATAAGCCATGGCAGTGAGGATGAAGCACTCAGTGTCTGCCAAGATCAGGAAGAAATACATTTGAATAGCACAGGCCAAAAAGGAAATATTTCCAGATTGTCTCCAGAGATCTGCTAACAATCTGGGGAGCGTCACTGACACATAACATATTTCCAAAAAGGAAAAATTCCCAAGGAAAAAATACATGGGGGTCTTCAGTGAAGGGTCAACCTTAGTGATTATGATAATGAGGCTATTTCCCATAAGAATGAAGATATAAATTATCAAAAATATACCAAAAAGTAAACCTTGAAGTTTGGGGACATCAGAAAACCCAATCAGGATGAATTCCACCAGTGTAGTGTGGTTCCTCCGGGGAGAATTTTGTCCTGAGAGTTCCATCTATAAACAAATTATTTCAAGGCTTAGGCGTCATTCAATCATTTCCACCTAGTTGAAAATTGGGAAATTAAGTTAATTTAAAGAATTAATCATCCTAAAAATGGTTAAAAATAAAATGTTTCTAAAAGTTTAAATCAATGATTTTATATTCAATGACACACGTCAGATACCAGTTTTCTTGTTTCAGGTTTTGACAATATATTTCAATACCAATATTCTAAAATTCCTGCATATGAAATCATAAACTTTTCTTCTTGATCATATTGTAAGTAAGATAAAACAGAGAATGGTAAACTCAGAGAAATGATGTCTGGGAACATAGTCTCAGATAACTCTAGGTAACCTGGAACCTTTTGTAGACTGTCTACTTTTGTCATAAATTTGCTTTCATCTTACTTTTCATTCTTTTAATCTCAAAGAAATGATATAATTTGTGAATTCTAAAAGGGGTTTCTTATGTTTCACTCATATTAAATTCCTTTCTTCCTGGCACAGGGAAAATGCTTGATGAATATACTTTCTCACAACATATACTAAAGGAGACCTCTCTGTGGCTCATCTGAGTTTATTACTCAGTAATCAACAGAAGTGATTAGAGCCCTGGGCTCTGATTTTTTTATAACCTGAAATTGAATGTACACCCCTACTCCTCTCCTGCCATCTCTACGTTTTTTGTTCTGATGACATTTAATTTTTAATCTTAGTATCCATTGTTTTTTGCTTTTCCCATTTTATATCTTCTAAAATTTCCAGTTATTTCACCTTCCCTATTTATGTTTGCTTTCTCTTTCAGAAACCATATTGCAAATGAGAATTAAATTTTCATTAACCCAAAATATTTAATAGATGTTTCAGACAGTTATCAATATATAATGTAGTAACAAATATGAAATGCAATATAGTAATCACTGTAGTTTATAATGAATAATAATATGTTGGGCATATTGTATAACCAATCATTCATTGTATAAATAATATACAATATAGTAATATATATAATATGCTATATACTAACCAATGTGGTTCTTATGAATAAGTACTAAGTAACCATAAATGCAGAGTACGTCAAGAGTCTGGGTATTTAAAATAATAATGGGAATGATATGAGTTCACTCAGAGCTTACAGAGAGGTCAACTCAGATGGGAAGGTCAGATGTCACCCTAGAATCTAGTGCAGTTTCTATATGGAAATAGTTACTTGGTCTTGCTGGAAAGTAGGATTTGTAAAGAAATGACATTACACCAAGATTTTGTCAGACATCAGGGATCACAGAATCATACTGTTATTTCAGTTTTAAAGAAAAATCATCAAATACTGCAGACAGTGTTGGCCCTCATATCCTTACCAGTTCTGTATTCCAAACAGTTAGTTGTTCAGTGCTTACCTGTGTGAATGGTTTATGAACACCTGCTGATGAGTCATGGAATGATTCCCACTAACACAACTGCACTGCACTCTGAAATGTAAATCTCCCAGAATTTAACATTGAGTTAATTAACCTATAAATCACACACTGTACAAAAATGCACATTGATGTAAGAAAAGATTTTTGAAAAAGTAAAGAAGATAGATTTTGGTAATATGCCCTTATTTAATTATCACAGGTTTGTTACCCTTTTAAAAAATATACATAGTAATAGTAATATAAAACTCAGGGAATTATTTTGAAAAGTAAGAAGCAATTTATTTAACTGTTTGGCTTAAAAACTACAGTTAGTACTATTAGGCATTGTTATATGATCATTATCATACTGGTTGAATTTATCATTATTATTTTAACTGATACCCATTTTATTTCATCTGGAAGTCTGCTCATCTTTTATCCCAGTCATGGAGTGGATGTTTCTCAGTCTGAAGAAGAAAGCAAGAATAGTGTGTTAATTTACAGGAATTCTAAGCTTCAAGTTAGTAGTTGCATGTTGGGCGAATACCAACTTAGAACAACATCTGGTAGAAAATACCTTTATCTTTGGGTATTTCTTTTAATTTTCTGTCTCATCTGTACCATCATCTTATATAATAAACACATTTTGCACAAAGAAACCCAATGCATAGAAAGGTTAAAATAGTTGCCCAGTGTCAAGAAGCTACCACCTGACCCAGGAGAACAAACACCCTGCAGTGTGTGATGCCGACTCCACATTCTTAATCAGTGGGCATCATAAATATAAAATAAGAAATGATTTTTTAAGTTAATGTCCAGAAATATAAGTAAACTTGTAATGCAAAACTCTTCACTACACCAAGTTGTTTTCATACCCAATTTGCATCTTCCTTAGTATTATGAAAATGAAAGATGGACTACATTTAAGTATATACTTCAAGTTCAGGAGATTTAGCTTGCACATGAATTCGGTGACAAGAAAGGAAATTGTAATTTTAAACTTTTGCTTTGAGTTAAAAATACACTACAATAAACTAGGCAGGGGGATTATTATCACTGCTTACCTTTTTCCTATTACGAGAAATCATGGTGTGGAGTTTTATAAAGAATAGAGTGTCATCATAAATTCCTGGCTTTAATGATCAAGTCATAAATTCAACTATTATTATTTTTCCTTGAACTCACATTTTCTGAAACCAGCAGTTCATGTCAGGTAGGAAGCAACCTCTTATTCACTATGGAAACATTATTGCTTCAAGACTTGCTTTAAGCTCAAAGACCTGGTGGTAATTGGGGTAACGTACCCAGGCTGTGTCTGGCTGCGGCAGATGCATTGAGGCTGTCTCTGAGGAATAAGGCACATTCACCCTGGCCACCCCTCTGTCCCTGGCTCCCCACCCTCTCACCTCTGGGGAGTGGAACACGTCTCCATTGGGGAAGGCTGTAGAAGGTGTTTCCAGTCCTAACACTGGACTAAATCTCTGTGTGAAATCTGTGTAAAATTCAAATGGTTGAAACACCATGACTTTACCCAAAGAAGATGCCCTGGAAAGTATATGGAGCTCATGTGTCATCTCATCTGTTGTGATCTTTTGATCACATGAGGAACTTAATCTATCTATATTACATATATCAATTTTACATTTTCATTACTATTAAAAAATGAAAAGTGGACTACATTCACATCTATATTTCAAGTTCAGAAAATTTAGCTCACAAATGAACTTGATCACAAGAAGAGACGTGTATACTTGTAACCTTATGATTCTTGAGATAATAATGAACTATAATAAAATAGCAGGAGCAAACTTTAATAAGAGTGCAAGTATCACACAAGAAGATAGAGTACAACTAGTATCCAGTTATTTGTGTCAAGAAGGCTTGGTGAGAAAATGGCATTATGAGGTTTTGAAGCTAGTAAGAAAGATCAGGTAGAGTTACTTTTATTAGTGTTATGAATCTTCCTTCTTGGGGTGCTTATTAAATTCCACAGTTTGGGCTTTTTGTTAATATTCTATTTATCAAATTGTCTCCTATTTAAATGTCTAGTGTTTGTTAAGTACTCATTTTACTTATTCTGCTACATGTTATTCTTTCCAATTTTCTCCATTTGGTATCTTTGTTCAGCAGGGATATTGGTTTATAGTTTTCTTTTGTGAGGTCCTCACTTCTGCTAGTGACTAATGTCATCACAGAACATGTTTGGGAACATTCCATCTTCCCCTCTATTAAGAAGTGTTTAAGAAGGTTAGATGTTATTTTCTCACTTATGAAGTAGAACTCACTAGTAATTCCATTAAGTCCTGGATTTCTTTTTTTTTTTTAAGATTGATTTATTTATGCATACAGAACTGGGGTACAGGCCAGAGGTGCAGGGGCAGTGAGAGGGTTCACCAGAGACAGAGTGGGGAGCAGAACAGACAGATCGACAAGTACACTGCTGAGGGGAGCAGCCGGCAGGTCTGGGGAGGTCTGCCACGCCATGTGGTCACCTCCGGGGCAGGGATCGAACTAATGCCGAACTCATGCTGAAGTGGCTTTAGCAGCTTAATGCTGTGCTTTAACCCACTGCACCACCAGGGAGGGCTCAATTTCTGCTTTAAATGAAATTTTTGATAATGCCTTTAACTTCTTTGCTTGTGATTGGTCTGTTTAAGATTTCTTGCAAGGTCATATTCTCATAGTACTTTGCAATTTTCCTATTTGTTGCCAAAGAGATATACTCTGTAGTCTCTTATGATATCTTTTTTTTCTGAAGTGACCTTTACAAAGTCTCTTATAAATGCTTCTACTTGTTAGAATTTTCCCTTACAGCAATAGGGGGCCAAAATGCCGCCAAAGACAAATGACTAGACAAAGTAGGTGACCTATGGGGATTTTGAAATTTGTAACATAAATGTATAAATTTGACTTTCTCAATTCCTACAGCTATTCTTTTGTCAGCAACTGTTAAAATAATTAAACACAGAAATCTCAGTGTTCTGATAGCTCAGAGATTAGCAAGGCTGTATCAGGAAGGACAACCAACTCATGGAAGCCTGGTTCTCTGGGGGGCAGGGAGGGGGAGCATTAGCCCCCTGGCCACTCCTCTGTCTCTTGTTCCCCTTCTTCTCCATCTCTGGAGAGAAGAGCAAGTCCCCAATTGGGAAAGGCTGGAGTAGGCATCAGAAGTCTCAATGTTAGACTATACATAGGCAACCGCTCAATACCAATTTTCAAATTATTAGAACACATTTTTGTTACTTCAACAAATGAAGCTTTATAAATCTCCAAACTCAAACATAGCCAGATTTGTTGGTAAAGCCCTCTGTTTGAATAAGGAAAATATCATATTCTTAGTTATAGGGACTAATACAAATAATATATATGAATTTGGACAAGTGATTGTAGTTCACTGAGACTGAAATCATGGCTATCAAAAAGGTGGGAAAATTACATAGTGGTAAAAAAGTGAATCTGAGGAAGACACAATTCACAAAATGCTATTATTTTAGATAAAACAGTGTATTGTGCAGTTTTTTGCACATAAGCTGATCTAAGTGATTCAAACTTTAATGTTAAGGTTTTCAAAAGCATGGCATTTTTAAAATTCATGTGTGAATATTTTTATATCAAATATAGGATGTATAAGCAAACCAATACTCAAATGTTCATTTTATGAGTATAATGCAAATTTATCTGGCTTAAATTTGTAGGATAAATGTACCATGTGTGCATTATTACAGTTAAAAATAAAGAGTCAAGAAGTAGGAGTAGTGTACTTTGAAATCTTACTTGTAATTGAACAAAAACAGTGAAAATATTCTTTTAAAAATATATTTCACACTTTTTTGGTTTCTGGTCTCAGCTCACATTAGTTACCTAAATGGAGTAAAACAAAACAACTCCACTTATGCTATTAATCATCCTTTCAGTCTATTGCATTTAATTAGAAGTGTTATCTTACAGAAAATATAGCACTTCTGGATATAAAGATGAATTACAATTAGAATGTTGATAATATAAAGAAATTGTAGCAACATCAAAAGAAGAGATAAATTTTAATAAGTCCAATGTGTTTTAAAGATATATCTATACCCTGATAGGTTTCAGAATAATTTACTCTCTAAAATTGATGACTGGGCCCTCCCTGGTGGCACAGCGGGTTAAAGCACAGCACAAGAAGCTTAAGCCATTTCCGCATGAGTTCGATCCCCGCCTACCCCGGAGGTGACCACATGGCACAGCAGACCTCTCCTGACCCGCCCACTTATTCCCTCAGCAGTGTGCTTCATCGATCTGCTTGTTCTGCTCCCTACTCTGTCTCTGGTGAAGTCTCTCACCGCCCCTGAGCCTCTGGCCTGTATGAATCAATAAATAAATCTTTAAAAAAAAAATTGATGACTGGTATATTTTCTGAGACATAAAAATATGAGACCACTCAGTAAGGATAAGTCAGGTTTACAGAATAAATGAAAAACCAAGTGGAGACTGTGAAGCAAATAAGAAACAACTTTTTTAACAAGTGATATTAAGAATGTGATGAATTTTTAGAAGTTATGAGTCCCAGTACAATCCATTTCTGGAGGAATTTTCCCAAGGCCACCATAACATCTTTGTTTTTGAGACAATATATTATGGGGTTAAACAAGGGAGTCAAAATGGTGTAAAAAAAAAGAAAGTATTTGTCCATTCCTGATGAGTGAGTGGACTTAGGTCTCAAATACACAACGATGCCTGATCCAAAGAACAAAGTCACAACCATGACATGAGAAGAACAGGTGGAGAAGGCCTTGGCTCTCCCAGTGGCTGATGGCAGCTTCAGGATGGTGGAGATTATTTTCACATAAGATGCCAGGATCAACAAAAAAGGAATCGTGACAACCAAGGCAGCAATAATGTAAGTCATCAATTCAATTCCAGAAGTGTCCCCACAAACAAGCTGAACAATTGGAGGAACATCACAGAAAAAGTGATTCATCTTGTTACGTTCACAGAAGGGTGAAGAAAAGATCACGCAAGTGGACACTATGTGTATTATAATAGAAGTGGTCCAGCAGACAGCTGCCAGCTGTATACACAGCCTACTGTTCATGATGACAGGGTAGAGTAGTGGGTTGCATATGGCCACATACCTGTCATAAGCCATGGCAGTGAGGATAAAACACTCAGTGGCTGATAAGATAAGGAAAAAATACATTTGAACAGCACAGGCCAGAATGGAAATTTTTCTATTTTGTCTACAGAGATCTGCTAACACTCTAGGGAGTGTAACTGACACATAACATATTTCCAAAAAGGATAAATTCCCAAGGAAAAAGTACATGGGGGTCTTCAGTGAAGGGTCAACCTTAGTGATTGTGATAATGAGGCTATTTCCCGTAAGAATGAAGACATAGATAATCAGAAATACACCAAAAAGTAAACCTTGAAGTTTGGGGACATCAGAAAACCCAATCAGGATGAATTCCACCAGTGTAGTGTGGTTCCCCAAAGGGGAATTTTGTCCTGTATGTTCCATCTATAAACAAAATGAAATCAAGGCTTAAAAGTCATTCAGTCATTTCTACCTACCTGAATAGTAGGAAATTTAAATTAATTTAAAAATTAAATCATCTTAAAAATTATTTCAAAAATGGTTAAAAATAAAACATTCAAAAATGTTAAGTCAACAATTTTTATATCCACTGACAAAGGTTTATTTAAAAAACCTTTTTAAATAAAATAAAAAATGTATATGTTTTATTTTTTAAATAAAAATGGGCTGTTCTCCCATTTTACCAATTTTCCTGTTTCAGGTTTTTGATAATATATTTTGATATCTATATTCTAAAATTCCTTTATACAAACCAGAAACTCTTTTCCTCTTCATCATATTTATATTATATATATATAAATATTTTCTATTATATATATATTATATGTGAATTGTGTGTGTGTGTATATATATATATGACATATATATGATATATATATATATATATGACAAATATGACAAGACAAAACAGAGAATGATAAACTCAGAAACAAAATAAAACAAAACAGAAAATGATAAACTCAGAGAAATTGTCTGGAACCTAGTCTCAAACAGTTCTAGGTAACCTGGAACCTTTTCTAAAAGAGAAATATTTTCCCTCCTATGGATTTGGTTTCCATTTGCTTTTTCTCTCTGCACCTGGAAACTTTTAGTTTGTTTATAGGAGTTTTGCATGTTAATATTGATGTTTCTCCTGTGAGTCAGTCTCAGGCAGCCCTGGGACAAGGTGTCAGTGAGTCCCTAGCCGGGTCCACTCTGCTCATCTGGCCACTCCCAGCTACTTGTGTTAGGAATAATGCCCTTAGCGAGTCCTATGTGTGCATAAAGCCTCCCTGTGGAATAATGCAAGAATTTGCGTAATATGGCATCACTTCCATACGAGACTCTCAAATTTTAATAACTCTGAGCATATGAAGAATATTAGAAAAAATTACTCTTTAGCCAGTAATTCAGCACAGAAAGGAAAAAACAAACTGTTGAAGATAATCTCATCAGATAGTTCATACATGGCAGTAGATTAAAGGTAAAATTTGCTATTACACACCCTCCTTCCACCTCTAATATATGTTTGAATCACCATCACCTGACATCTATTTTTATCAAAACATAATTTAAATGCATACAATATATAACTAATATACATCATGAGTGTAATATGCCCTGTGTGTAGTGCACACTCTGCTTACCTGTATCTGAATTTAGAAACAGAGTGAGATCAGCCTTGGGGACTTGCTCACACAAGAGCCTTCCATAATGAAGCATTAGTAGATCAAGTATGGACAGTCTGGCCTGCACTGTGCTGAAACCCCTTAATTTTGTTGTTCTCATGCTTTGTACCATTCACTAGTGCAAACAAACGCATTGTCACATCTTGTCACATGCTGTTAAATCCACATTGTCATGTGTTTAAAACTTTCCTTTAGCTACAAAGAAAACTCATTTTAACTTCTTTATAATCAACCTTCCATCTTCCTCCCAGACAACAAATTCCACTTCCTACAAATCCCAAACACATGATAGAACTCACTTCCTAAATGTGGTTTCTTATTTTTCACTAATAGAAAATTCCTTTCTTCACATTTCATACAAACCTGCAATCTGATTTTACTTTTTCACAGCACTCCCCTTTTTAATTCAATAGCATTTTCCACAGCCTGAAATTCTCCTCCTGCCATTTTACCAGTGTTTCTCTGGTGTTGTCATTTATTTTCATATCATGCATTGCTTGTTGTTTTCCCATTTTAAATCTTCTGAAACTTCAAGTTATATCATCTTTCCACATGGGTTTGCTTTCTCTTTTATGCACTAGACTGCAAAAGAGTATTAAAATTTCATTAATCCAAAGGTGTTATAGATGTTTCAGGTAGGCACTGATATATAGTAACATACACAATATACTGCACAGTAATTGCTATAGCTTTTATGAATTATGATATATAGGTCTTATTATATAACCATTTGGTTATTGTTTAACCCATAGCAAATATAGTAATATATGCAATGACATAATTACTATAGTTATGAGTAAATACTAGATACCCATAAAATACAGATTATGTCACATGGTAGGGTTTTTTAAATAAAAATGGGGAATGATATGACATCATTCAAAAGTTTAAGGGTGATCAACTTTGATGGGGACAGCAGATGTCACCCTAGAATGTACAGTTTCTACGTGGAAAGAGTTACCTGGTCTGGCAAGAAAGTCACATTTGTAAAGAAGTGGCATTTACTGAGATGTCATCAGATACCAGGGAGCACAGAATGATTCTGGCATTGTCACTTTTAAAGAAAGAGAATCAAATTATTGCAGACCATATTGGCCCTCACGTCCTCATCAATTCTGTAATCCATAGGCTGTCCAGTGCTTACCTGTTGGAGTGTTTGTGAACACCTGCTGATGGGTCGTGTAATGATTCCCACAAGCACAAGAAGTGCACCCTAGATACTAACCAACACTCTGACCAAAGAATTTAACATTGAGTTAATTAAACTGAAAATTATACACTCTACAAAAATGCACATTGAAGTAAAAAAATATTTTGTTTTAAGTTTTCGAAAAAGTAAGCTAAATATATTTTGATAATGTGTCCTTATTGTAATTACCACAAGACTAGTTAGCCCTGTTGAAAATATACACAGTATTAATAATAGATAATTTAGGGAATTATTTTGAGAGGTAAGAAGCGTAGTCAATTTAACAGGTTGTCTTAAATGATGCAGTTGTAGTTCAATTAGGCATTATTATGTTTGTTATCACACTATTGAATCAATCATTATTATTTTAACTGATAACCTTTTTCTTTCAGCTTCAAGTTTTCTCATTTTTTATCCAGTCATGGAGTAGACGTTTTCCAATCTAGTAGAGGAAACAAATAACAGGAAGTTAATTTGCAGGAATACCAACCTTAAAATGAGTACACAGTTCTATGTTGTGTGAATAACAACCAGAAAAAAATATCTTGGGGGAAGAAAGTTATCTTCATTTTACTTTTAGTTTTCTATCTTATTTGTACTAGTCTCTTATATTTTGAGCACATAAAATATACTTTAAAGAAATACAAGTATATGTTATTGAAAAGTTTAATTCAAATCTTATGTAATATATGGTAGTATAGCCTGAAAAAACTTTATTTTGTTTTCTACCTAGTTCTATTCTCCCCATTCATAACTATGAGCACAATGACAATTTCACAGGGAAAGTTAAACTTTTCCCATTATCAGTGTTCTATTGTTAACAACAACTGTGATGCCTACGCAGTGTAGAGAAATCTGGTTATTAGAAACTTCTACTTTTAATAACAATATTTGAACATTTACTACATGCTATTCTTGGTGTGAATAACTTTGCCTATATCTTCTCATTTGTTACAATTTGAATAAAACAAGTGCCATTATTCACATGTTTGCATTAAAAAAAAAAAGCATAGAATGCATAGAATGCATAGAAAGGTTTGAAAAACTTGCACAGTGTCAAGAAGCTACTACCTGACCCAGGTGACCTAACACTCAGTAGTGTGTGATGTGGACTCTCCATGTTTAATCAGTGGGCATCATAAATATTAAATAAGAAATTGTTTTTGAATTGAATGTCCTGGAAATATAAGTAAAACTTTTGATATAAAACTCTTCACTACACCAAGTTGTTTTCATACCTTTACATCTTCCTTAGTATTATAAAATGAAAGATGAACTACATTTACAATATATAGTTCTAGTTTAGGATCTTTAGCTCACAAATTAATTTGGTCACAATAAAGGTGGGTGTATATTTTTTATCTTCTGATTCAAGTTAAAATACAGTGCAATAAAATAGGCAGGACGAATATAATCACTGCTTACCTTTTATTTATTATGGAGAAATCATGGTGTGGAATTTTATAAAGAATAGAGTGTTGTCTTATAAATTTCCAGCTTTAATTATCAGGTAATGAATTCAACTATTATTATTTTCCTTGAACTCACATTTTTTTTATATCAACAGTTCACTTCAGGTAGCATCAACATCTTATTCATTATGGAAACATTATTGCTTTAAGACTTGCTTTAAACTCAATAACCTGGTGGTAACTAGGGGTAACCCATGCTGTGTCTAGCTGGAGTAGATGTATTGAGGCTCTGTCTTTGGGGAGTAAGGTGCATTCACCCCTGGCCACCCTCTGTCCCTGGCTCCCCCCGACACACACACAAACACACACACACCTCTAGGGAGTAGAGCCAGCCTCCACTGGGAGAGGCTGGAGAAGGAATTTCCAGTATTAACCCTGGACTAAATCTCTGTATGAAATCTCAGTATACACAATTTCAAATGATTTTGACTTTTTCATCATGACTTTACCCAAAGAAGATGCCCTGGAAAGTACACGGAGCTCATGTGGCATCTCATTTGTTGTTAAGGCCTTTTGATCACATGAGGAATTGAATTTATCTTTATACATACATACATACGTATGTGTATATATATATATACACATATATATATATGTGTGTATATATATATATATGTGTGTGGTGTGTGTATATATGTGTGTATATATATGTATATATGTGTGTACACATATATATACACATACGTATGTATGTATGTATGTATGTATCAATTTTACATTTTCATTACTATTAAACAATGAAAGGTGGACTACATTCTCATCTATATTTCAAGTTCAGAAGATCTAGCTCACAAATGAACTTGATCACAAAAAGGGAATTGAGTACTTTGATCTTTTGATTCTTGAGTTTTATTTTCTCATTGAAGGTATAAAACTCTCTAGTAATTCCATCAGGTACTGGATTCTGTTTATAATGAAATTTTGTATTATGCTTTCAATTTCTTTACTGGTCAAAGTTTCCTTTACTTCATAATCCAGTCTTGCAAAATCATATTCTTTTGGTATTTAGTAAATTTTACAATTTATTATCAAAGAGATATACACTGTAATCTCTTGTGATGATTTGTATTTCTGAAGTATCCTTTGGAAATCCTCTCATTAATGATTCTATTTGCTAGAATTTTCTCTTATAATACTTGGGGACCAAAAATGCAGAGTAATGTGAAAAATGAATGATGTGGAAAAACCAGATGAAAATGGGGATTTTTAAATCCTACAAACTTGACATATAAATTTAACTTTCTTAATTCCTACAGTTACTCTTTTGTCTGTAAACCTTACAAATAGTTAAATGCAAAAATCTGTGAATTAGTGGTAGCTAGGAGATCAGCATGTCTGTCCCTTGTTGGACAACTGATTCATGGAAAATTCAAAGTCTGGGTGACAGGGAAGAAGAACATTGCCCCCCTGGCAACTCCTCTGTCCCTGACTCCCCATCTTCTCCACCTCTGGGGAATAGAGTAAGTCCCCAATTGGGAAAGCTGGAGTAGGCATCAAAAGTCTTAATGTTAGACTACAGGTATGCAATCAGTCTATAACATTTTCCAAATTATTAGAAACCACTTTATTTACTTCAATAAGTGAAACTGGGACTCTAAAACGTATGCATCATCTAGCTTGTGTTAAGGTCCATTGTCCAGATAAAGGCAATAATATGTCTTTAGCAATAGAGACGTTTATAAAACCATATATGAATTTGGACAAGTGACTATAGTACATAAGTCTAGAATCTTCTCTGGAATCTTATCAAAATTGTATAATTGGAAAGTAGCATTATGAGGAAAAAAGTGAAATTCAGGGATATACAATTTACTAAAAATTATTAGGTGGATATCGCACAGGATTTTTAACACAAGCTGACCATAGTGACTCAGGCATTTATATTAAGATTCTCAAAAGTTGGCATCTTTAAAATTCATGAATTAATGTTTTTACATCAAATATAGGAAGAATGAACAGATCAATACTTAATAGCTTGTTTTAATAGTATACTGTAAACTTAGCTGGCTTAACTTTAGGGTGTAAATGTACCATGTATGAATTACTAAAGGTAAAAGTACAAGTTCAAAAATAAAATTAGTGTATTTTAAAATTTTACTTATATTTGAAAAGAAACAATGAACATGTCCCTTTTAAAAATACTGTACCCTTCTTCATTTGTTACTGGTCTTAGCTCATGTTAGTTACATCATGAAGTATAACAAAAACAATTAAACTTGCCCTGTTAGTCATCCTTTCAGAGTAATAATTTAATTGGAAGTCTGCCATCTTACAGAATACAATGCTTCTGAATGTCTAAAGGTGAATTACAAATATAATGTTGATAATATACTGAAATAGTGACAACAGAAGGAAGGCTGAGTCCAGTGTGTTTTAAAATATTTGTATGCCCTTGACATAGTATCAGAATATTTTATAAAAATGATGGCTGAGGCCCTCCCTGGTGGCGCAGCGGGTTAAAGCACAGCACTGAGAATCTAAAGCCTCTTCCGCATGAGTTCGATTCCTGCCTGCCCTGGAGGTGACCACATGGCGTGGCAGACCTCTCCTGACCCACCCGCTGCTCCCCTCAGCAGTGTATTTCGTAGATCTGTCTGTTCTGCTCCCCACTCTGTCTCTGGTGAAGCCTCTCGAAGCCCCTGAGCCTCTGGCCTGTATACCCCAGTTCTGCACAAAATAAATAAATATTTAAAAGAAAAATGATGGCTGAGTTTATTTTTTGAGCTACAAAAATACGACATCACTCAGTAATAATAAGTCAAGTCTTAGAATAATTGCACAGAGAATGTGATTACAAAGAAACAATTTTTAATAAGTGATGTTATGAATGTGATGAATTTTTAGAATGTATGAACCTCAACACAATCCACTTCTGCAGGAATTTTTCCAAGGCCACCATAATATCTTTGTTTCTCAGACAATATATAATAGGGTTAAACACAGGTATCAAGATACAGTACAAAAGAGAAAAGTATTTGTCCATTCCTTTTGAGTGAGTGGACTTAGGCCTCAAATACACTATGATGGCTGATCCAAAGAATAAAGTCACCACTATCACATGGGAAGAGCAAGTGGAGAAGGCCTTGGCTCTCCCAGTGGCTGATGGTAGCTTCAGGATGTTGGTGATTATTTTCACATAAGATCCCAGGATGAGCAAAAACGGAATGGTAACAACTAAGGCAGCAATCACAAAAGTCAGCATCTCAATTATGAAAGTGTCCCCACAGACAAGCTGAACAATTGGAGGGACATCACAGAAAAAGTGATTCATCTCGTTCCGTTCACAGAAGGGTGAAGAGAAGACCACGGAGGTAGACCCTATGTGGATTAGAATGGCTGTGGTCCAGCAGGAAGCTGCCAGCTGAACACACAGCCTACTGTTCATGATGACAGGGTACATCAGTGGGTTACAGATGGCCACATACCTGTCATAAGCCATGACAGTGAGGATAAAGCACTCAGTGGCGCCCAAAACCAGAAAGAAATATAATTGAACAGCACAGGCCAGAAAGGAAATTTTTCTGTTTTGTCTACAGAGATCAGCTAACAATCGGGGGAGCGTATCTGACACATAACATATTTCCAAAAAGGATAAATTCCCAAGGAAAAAATACATGGGGGTCTGGAGAGAAGGATCAACCTTAGTTATCATGATAATGAGGCTATTTCCCATAAGAATAAAGATGTAGATTATCAGAAATACACCAAAAAGTAAACCTTGAAGACTAGGCACATCAGAAAACCCAATCAGGATGAATTCCACCAGTTTAGTGTGGTTCCCCAGGGGGAAATATTTTCCTGTGCGGTCCATCTATGAACAAATGATTTCAAGACTTAGAGTTCATTCAATCATTTACATCTAGCTGAATAGTGGGGAATTTAAATAAATGTATAGATTAAATCACCTTAAAAAGTATTTTTAAAATGCTTAAAATAATTTAATGTTAAATTGATGATTTTATATCCACAGATGAAGGTTAGACCAAATTTCTTGCTTCAGGTTTTTGATAATGTATTTCAGTATCAATAACATTATAGTTCTGGATATGAAATCAGAAACTCATTTCCTCTTGATTATATTTTAGATTATGGATATGTCAGTAATAAGAAGAACAGAGCAGTATACTAAGAGAAATCATGTATTAGATATTAGTCTCAAATAGCTCTGGTAACCTAGAACCTTTTCTAAAAGAGAAATGTTTTCTTTCTATATATATTTGTGGTCTCAGTTGACTTTGCATTCCTTTTTTCCCTCTCCACCTGGAAACTTTTAGTTTGTTTATAGGAGTCTTACATGTTAATATTGATGCTTCTCCTGTGAGTCAGTCTCAGGCAGCCCTGGAACAAGGTGTCCCCTGCTTGTCCCCTGCTTGTCCCCTCTGCCCACCTGGCCACTCCTAGCTACTTGTGCTAGGAATAATGCCCTTAGTGAGTCCTATGTGTGCATAAAGCCTTCATGTGGAATAATGTAAGAATATGCACAATAAGTCACCTTGCCATAATAGTAAGTCAAATTTTAATAACTGAGTACATTTGCAAATTTTAGATATTAAGAGAAACAGGATCAAGTTATCTCATTGAGTGGTAAATAACCACAGATAGTAAAAACAATATGTTTAAGAATATCTCTAGCTAGTTCACACATGGCAGCTGATTAAAGGTAAAATATGCTACTACATACACTCCTTCCATTTCTAATGTAGATTTGAACAGCTACCATCTATCTATTATCTAATTTTATCAAAACATAATTTATAATGTGTACAATGTATAAACAATATATAATATGAATGTAATATATATTGTGTGTAATGCACACTCTACTTACCTGTATCTGAATTTAGAAAAAGAGTGAGATCAGCCTTGAAGACTTAGTCTCATGAGCTCCTTCCATAGTGAAGCATTAGTAGGTCAAGTATGGACAGTCTGGCCTGACTGTGCTGAATCCTCCCCCTCAACTTTGCTATTCTCATGGGACCTTTGTACACTTCACTAGTGTAAATCAAACACCTTTTTCCCATCTGTTCCATAGTGCTAAATCCACATCGTCGTGTGTTTGGAACCTTTTCCATTTCCTAGAAAGAAAAGTCATCTTAACTTCTTTATAATCAACCCCCCATCTTCCTCTAAGACACCAAATTCTGCTCCCTACACACAAGTCCCAAACACATTATAGAATTTAATTTCTATATGTGGTTTCTTATTTCTCACTAATTTATATTCCTTTTTTCACATTCATAGAAATTTATCGCATTCTGAAATGTACTTTTTCCCACACACCCTAAAAGAACTCTCTTGAAGGCTCCTCTGTATTTGCGACTCAAATATTCAAAGAAGGAATCAGAGACCTGTGCTCTTTTTGATTTAATAGTATTTTCTATAATCTGAAATTGAGGGTACACCCCTATTCTTCTCCTGACATCTCTATCTTTGTTTCTCTGATATCATTTGTTTTCTTATTTTAGCATTCATTGTTTGTTCTTTTCCCATCTTATATCTTTTCAAACTTCAAGTTATATCACTATCCCTACATGTGTTTGCTCTCTCTTTCAAAAACTAGACTGCAAAAGAGAACTAAAATTTCATTAACCCAAAATATTTCATGAATGTTTCAGGCAGACACTATATAGTAACATATACAAAATACACTATAATTTTAATGAATAGTATTATATTGGTTATATTCTATATCCAATTGGTTACTGTAAAATATACAGTGTAATAGTAGTCAGTGTAGTTGTTATGAATAAACAGTAAGTAAACAATACATGCAAAGTGTGCCAACAGTTAAGGTATTTCGTACTCATGGGAAATGATATGAGTCCGATCATGTCCTTACAGAGCTTACAGATGGTCAACTCAGATGGAGAGCTCAAGTCACCCGGAAAGTGCAGTTTCTATGTGGAAAGAGTTACCTGGCCCTGCAGGAGAGTCACATTCCTAAGGAAGTGACATTGAACCGAGATTTTTGTCAGCTATCAGGAATCACAATATCCTACTGGCACTGGCACTTTTAAAGAAAGAAAGAGAATCAAATTATTCAAACAGTATTGACCCTCATCAACTCATCCAGTTCTGTATTCCAAATGATTGTCCCGTGCCTACCTGCGTGAGTGGTTTATGAGCACCTGCTGGTCACAGAATGATTTCCCACTAGCACAAAGCTGCCCTTGCTACTAACCAAAACACTGACCACAGTATATTATTACTGAAAATGAAAATTACACACTGTAAAAAATGCACATTGATATAAGCAAATATTTTTTAAGTTTTCAAACAGAAAATGAAGTATATTTGTCAATACGTCCTCATTGTAATTATCACAGGTTAGATAACCTTGTTGAAAACATACAAGACCATAATAAATACACGCAGGGAATTATTCTGAAAAGTAAGAAGCATATCTATTTAACAGTTAGCTAAAGGATGTCTTTGCAGTTCTATTGGGCATTGTTATATGATTGCTATAATACTTATTGAATTAACATTATTTTAACTGATATTCTTTTTCTTCCATCTTGAAGTTTGCTCATCTTTATTCTGGTCAAGGTGTAGATATCTCCCAATCTAACAAGGAAAATAAGAATAGTATATTAATTTGGCAGGAATACTAAGTTTAAAATAAGTAAACAGTAGTATGTTGTGTGAATATAATCATGAATAATATCTGGGGATAAAATTTTTATATTTGGGTTTTACTTTTAGTTTTCTCTCTCATCTATACTAATCTTTCATATTTTGAGCACTTAAAATATACTAAAAAAAAACTAAAATTGGGGCCTCCCTAGTAACACGAGGTGTTGAAGTGCTGCACTATGAAACTACCCCTGGCCAGGGAGCTGACCCACATGGCACAGCAGGTTTCCCCTGTCTCGCCCACTGCTCCCCTCTGCAGTGTATGTCAGTGGAGCTGCCTATTCTGCTCCCCTCTCTGTCTCTGGTGAAATCTCTCACTCCTCTAGCTGTACCACAGTTCTCTTACGCATAAGTAAATAGATGTTAAAAAAAATAAATTAAACTAAAATTACATTTTAAACTCTAACTCAAATTTTAATAGATAAGAACATATCATGAGAAAGCTCTGATCAGTTTCTTTTCTGACTTGATCTGTTTTCCCCATTCATAACTCTGAGCACAACTTGGGAAGCTGATCTTTCCCTTAACCAATGTTCTATATTTAACAGCAACTGCCATGCTTACGCAGTGTAGAAATATCTGGTTATTAGATACATTTGCTGTTATAAACAAATTTTGAACAAGCATTGCATGCTATTCATGGTGTTAATAATGTTACCCTTTTTTTTCTCATGTATTACAGTTTGAAAAGTAGGTGCCATCATTCGCATGTTGCCAAAAATAAATGCATAGAAATTTTGAAAAGTTGCCCTGAGTCATAAGCTGTTATCTGACCCAAGGGACCTAACACTGAGCAGTATGTGATGCCAAATCCACATCTTTATTCTGTGGGCATCACAAATATTAAATAAGGAATTATGTTTTTAATTTAATGTCCTGAAAATATAAGTGAAAGATGGACTACATTTAAATACATATTTCAAGTTCAGGAGATCTGGCTCACAAATGTTTTTGGTCACAAGAAAGGAAAGTGTCCATTTTAATCTTTTCATTCAAGTTAAAAATACACTATAATAAAATAGGCAGGAGGAAAATTAATGCTCTTACCTTTGTCATATTATGAAGATCATGGTGTAGTCTTTTATAAAGAATAGAGTGTCATATCATACAAATTTCTAGCTTTATTTATCAGCAATAAATTCAACTATTATTTTTCCTTGAACTCATATTTTCTTAAATCAGCAGTTCATGTCAGGTAGGAAAGAACCTCTTGTTCACTATGGGAACATTATTGCTTCAAGACTTGTTTTAAGCTCAATAACCTGGTAGTAATCAGGACAGTGCCTGGCTGGGGCAGATGAGTTGAAGTCTCTGTCTCTGGGGAGTAAGGAACATTCACCTCTGGCCACTCCTCTGTCCCTGGTCCCCACTGTCTCATCTCTGGGGAGTAGAGCCTGTCTCCATTGGGAGAGGCTCTGGAAGGTGTTTACAGCCATAACACTGGACTAGATCTATGTATGAAATCTCAGTATACTAAATCAAATGATTAAAACACCATGACTTTACCCAAAGAAGATGCCTTGGAAGTCCACAGAGCTCATGTGACATCTCATTTGTTGTTAAGGCCTCTTGATCACATGAGGAATTGAATTTATCTTTATTTACATACATCAATTTTACATTTTCATTACTAATATAAAAATGAAAGATGGACTTCATTCACATCTATATTTCCAGTTCAGAAGATTTAGCTCTCAAATGGACTTGATCACAAAAGGGAAATTTGTACTTTTAATCTTGTGATGCTCAAGTTAAAATATAAACATTCTTGAGTTAATAAAACAGCAAGAGTAAAATTTAGTAGGAATGCACAAAGGGATATAGTCCACATAATCTCCAGTTTTCTATGTCTGTAAGGTATGGATGGCAAAAGATATTATGAGATTTTGAAACTATAGGAAAGAAAAAGTGGAGTTAGATATGTTACTGCAATGAGTCTTCAGTAAACTTTGTAAAGGGAAGGGAAATATTTGGATTGAAAAGAAAGTATGGAAAGGTCAATGGTTAGTAGATGTGATTAGAAAAATAATTTCTAAAAATGTGATGAAAGCAACTTGCAAGAGGATAACAGTATATAAATATGTTGAAATGGATTCAATTTCATGTTTACATTGGCGTTTTGGTTTGTTCCTCTCACCCCAAGGTGTAGTCTTCCCATCATGACTCTTCAGCCTCCTCCCTATTCCCTGTGGCCCCCCCTCCCATCATGCTTTGTGCTCCTGGTCAAATGTTTCCTATTCCTCTTAAGTTCGGAGATCTTACGCTGCTTATTGACTTCCACTTTGTTTTTAATGTGTTGCATTCTCGAATTGTCTCCTATTTAAATGTCCAGCATTTGTTAATTTATCATTTGACCTACTCTGCTACATATTATTCTCTCTAATTATCTCCATTTGGTATCTGTGTTCAGCAGGGATTTGGGTTTGTAGTTTTCTTTGATAAGGTCTTCGCTGCCTCAGTAATGAATGTCATCAAAGAATGTGTTTGGGAACATTTCATCTTCCTATATTTTGGGGAGGATTTAAGAATTTGAGGTATTAATTTCTCACTGAAGATGTAGAAATCACTAGTAATTCCATCAGGTACTGGATTTGATATTTTATGAAATTTTTCACTGGCCATCAGTTTTTTTTTGTTTATAATTGATGTGTTAAAGGTTTCTATTACTTTTTGATTCAGACTTGTAAGGTCATATTCTTTCCGTATTTTGTACATTTTCCAATCCGTTGGCAAAGAAGTGCAAAGTAGACTTAAAATATTGGTATTTCTGGCTCTCCCTGGTGGTGCAACAGGTGCGGGCACAGCACTGCAAGCTAGTGCAGCTGCTTCAGTGTGAGTTTGGTATTGGCCTAGGAGCTGATCCACATGGCGCAGAACACCTCTCCTTTCTCACCAGTTGCTCCCCTCAACAGTGTACTTCAACAATCTGTCTGTTCTGCCCCCCGCTCTCTCTCTGGTGAATCCTCTCAGTGCTCCTGCACCTCTGGCCTATACCTCAGTTCTTGTATGCATAAATAAATAAATCTTTAAAAACAAACCAAAAAAGTGTATTTCTGAAGTGTCTTTGGGAATTTTCTTAATAATCATTCTTTTTCTAGAATTTTCTTTTACAACATTAGAGAAAATTAAAAATACAGATTACATCAAAGAAAAAATAACGTGGCAACCCAATTTATATTTAGGATATAAATTGCTTGGTTGTTCCGCTATTCATTCATCAACAAATGTTATAAATATTTAAATACAGAAATCGGTGTGTTAGCAGTGGCTAGGAGAGAAGCAAGGCTCTCCAGTTGAGACTAGTGATTCTGGAAGCTTCCATCTATGGGGGATATAGATGAAGAGCATTAGTGCCCTGAACACTACTCTGTCCCTTTCTCCCCATTTTCTCCCCATCTTTGGGGAGCAAAGCAAGTCCCATTTGGGAAAGGCTGGATAACAGATTAACCACCTCAGTGTTATACTATAAGTATGAAATCGGTAAACCCAATTTTCAAACTGATAAACACAATTTATTTACTTCAAAAATTAAACTAGTTAAGGGCCAGAGCCCATACATCATTTGATTTTTAATGAAAGCCTTTTATTCAGATCAGGGAAATAACATTTCCTTAGTTACAGGGACTGATGTTAGAAAATCTGAATTTGGACATGCATATATGGTACATTGAATCAAGAATCTTCTCTATCAAAAGGGTGTAAATGGGAAAATTACATGATGAGAAAAGCTGAAATTGAGGGAGATACAACTCACTAAAGGTATTTAGGTATAGAATTCTGTTTTTTAGGACAGATGCTGATTTTACTGACTCAGAGGTTAACATTAAGTTTCTCAAAAGCATGGTGTCTTTGAATCCACCTAGGAACATGTATTAGATCAAATATAGGGTGTTTGCACCAATTAATGATTAAAAGTTATTTTATGAGTATAATGTAAACTTATCCTGGCTTAGTTTTTTTTTTTGGGGGGGATATACAATAGGTACATCGCTAAAGCTAAAAATAAAAGTTAAAGAAATAGGAATAGTGTATGTTGAGATTTTATTGATATTTGGAAAAAACAGTAAACATGTAGTTTTTAAAAATATATGTTTTCCATTCTTTGTTTCTGAATCTCCTCCTATTCATTATCTACTAGAGTATATCAAAAATAATCAAACATGTGCTATGAGTCATACTTTTAGTCTAATGCACTTACTTAGATATCTGGTATCTTACATAAAATATGTTTGTGGACATATAGAATGAATTACATATGTAATGTCAATAATATAATGAAATTTAACAAAAGAAACAACCAACTAATAAGTCCAATGTATTCTAAAGATGTTTCTATGCCCTGCATAGAGTATCAGAATAATGTACTATGCAAAAATGATGGCTGAGTTTATTTTATGAGATACAAAAATATGAAATCAATTAGGAAAAATAAGTCATGTTCTTAGAATAATTAAAAAAACAGTGAAGACTGATAAATAAGAAAAAAATTAAACAAAAGATGTTATGAGTGTGATGAATTTTTAGAAGTTATGAAACCCAGCACAATCCACTTCTGCAGGAATTTTCCCAGGGCCACCATAACAGCTTTGTTTCTCAGACAATATATAATGGGATTAAACACAGGTATCAAGATGGTATAAAAGAGAGAAAAGTATTTGTCCATTCCTGATGAGTGAGTGGATTTAGGTGTGAAATACACAATGATGCCTGATCCAAAGAACAAAGTCACTACCATGAGATGGGAAGAACAAGTGGAGAAGGCCTTGGCTCTCCCAGTGGCTGATGGCAGCTTCAGGATGGTGGAGATTATTTTCACATAAGATACAAGTATCAACAAAAAAGGGATCGTAACAACTAAGGCAGCAATCACGTAAGTCAGCATCTCAAGTATGAAAGTGTCCCCACAAACAAGCTGAACAATTGGAGGGACATCACAGAAAAAGTGATTCATCTCATTCTGTTCACAGAAGGGTGAAGAGAAGAGCACAGAGATGGACACTATGTGGATTGGAAATGCCGTGGTCCAGCAGGCAGCTGCCAGCTGAACACACAGTCTACTGTTCATGATGACAGGGTAGATTAGTGGGTTACAGATGGCCACATACCTGTCAAAAGCCATGGCAGTGAGGATGAAGCACTCAGTGTCTCCCAAGATCAGAAAGAAATACATTTGAACAGCACAGGCCAGAAAAGAAATATTTCCACATTGTCTCCAGAGATCAGCTAACAATCTGGGGAGCGTAACTGACACATAACATATTTCCAAAAAGGAAAAATTCCCAATGAAAAAATACATGGGGGTGTGAAGGGAAGGATCAACCTTAGTTATCAGGAAAATAAGGCTATTTCCCATAATAATAAAGACATAGATGATCATAAATACAGCAAAAAGAAATCCTTGAAGTTTGGGCACATCAGAAAACCCAATCAGGATGAATTCCACCAATGCAGTGTGGTTCCCCAGAGGGGAATTTTGTCTTGTGCATTCCATCTATGAACAAAATGAGTTCAATACTTAGAGTTTATTCAATCATCTCCATCTAGCTGGATAGTGGGAAATATAAATTAATTTAAAAACTAAATCTTAAAAATTTAATCAATGATTTTTGTATCCACTGACAGGTTAGATTCTAGTATTCTCATTTATAAAGGTGATAATATATTTATGAATAATCTAAAATTTCCTGATAAAAATCAGAAACTGCTTTCCTCTATCATGTGTATATATATATATCATGTATATGTCATGAAAAGACAAAACAGAGAACAATGAAGTCAGGGAAATCATGTCTGAGAGCCTAGTCTCAAACATCTCTAGGTAAACTGACACTTTTTCTTTTTCTAAAAGAAATGTTTTCCTTTGTTATAAATTTGGTTCTAATTTACTTTGCATTCCTTTTTTTTTTTTTTTATCCCTTTGCTGAAAACCCTTTAATTTGTTTGTAGGATCCTTCAATGTCAATACTGATGATTCTTATGTGAGTCATTCTCAGGCTGTCCTGGGACAAGGTGTCAGTGAGTCCCTAGCCGGGTCCCCTCTGCTCACCTGGCCACTCCTAGCTATTTGTGTTAGGAATAATGCCCTTAGCATGTCTTATGTGTGTATAATTCCTGCATGTAAAATAATGTAAGAATTTTGCAGATTATGTTTGCACTTCCACGAGTCCCTCATTTTAATAACTCCACATATATTGCATATTTTAGATAGTAAGAGTAATGGGATAAAATTATCTCTTTAGGCAGTAATTCATCACAAAAAGGAAACAAATGTTTCACATAGGAACCAAATAAAAGCTAAAATCTGCTATTATATACCCTCCTTCTATCTCTAATATGACGTTTGAATAGCTATCAGCTAACTATCATCTAATTTTATCAAAACTAATTTATAATGTGTACAATGTATAAACAATATATAATATGAATGTAATTTATACTGTGTGTAATGCACACTCTACTTACCTGTATCTGAATTTAGAAACAGAGTGAGATCAGCCTTGGAGACTTAGTCTCATGAGCTCCTTCCATAGTGAAGCATTAGTAGGTCAAGTATGGACAGTCTGGCCTGACTGTGCTGAATCCTCCCCCTCAACTTTGCTGTTCTCATGGGACCTTTGTACTCTTCACTAGTGTAAATCAAACACCTTTTTCCCATCTGTTCCATAGTGCTAAATCCACATCGTCGTGTGTTTGGAACCTTTTCTATTTCCTAGAAAGAAAAGTCATCTAAACTTCTTTATAATCAACCCCATATCTTCCTCTAAGACACCAAATTCTGCTCCCTACACACAAATCCTAAACGCATGATAGATATGAATTTCTAAATGTGGTTTCTTATTTCTCACTAATCTTGAATTCCTTTCTTTACATTCACAGAAATTTATCGCATTCTGAAGTATACTTTTTCCCAGCACACACTAAAGAGAAATCTCCTTAAGGCTCCTCTGTGTTTGTGACTCAAATAATCAAAGAAGGAATCAGAGACCTGTGCCCTTTTTGATTTAATAGTATTTTTTATGAACTGAAATTGAGTACACACCCCTATATTTCAGGCAGTATCCAATATGCAAGATAGTAACATATACAAAATGCAATATAGTAATCACTGTAGGGTTTACAAATAATAATATTTTGTTTATATTTTATAATCAATGTGTTATGGTATAATCAATATACATTATAGCAATGTATGCAATATACCTTATAGTAATTACTGTACCTTTATGAATAAATACTAAGTGAATATAAAATGCAGTGTGCCAAGAGCTTGGGCATTTAAAATAATAATGGGAATGATATGAGTGCAGTCATGTCCTACTCAGATAGGAAGGTCAATGCACAGTTTCTATGTGGAAAGAGTCACCTGGTCTGGTAGGAGAGTCGCTTTCCTAAGGAAGTGAGAATACTGAGATTTTATCAGATATCAGGGATCACAGAATCATACAGGTATTTTGAATTTTAAAGAAAGAAAGAGAATCAAATTATTACAAACAATATTGACCTTAAACAAGTCATCCAGTTCTGTTTTCCAAAAGTTGTCCAGTGAGTGCTTTATGATGGGTCATGGAATGATTCCCACTAACACAATGAGCACAATCTAGGTACTGCGCTGCACTCTGGCCCCAGAATTTAACACTGACTTACTGAAAATGAAAATTATACACTGTGATAAATGCACATTTAAAAAAAATAAACTGAAATATATCTTCATAGTATGTCCTTATTGTAATTATCACAGGTTACTTATCCCTGTTGAAATATACACGTAATATAAATACACACACACACACACACACAGTTATCAAGATAGTATAAAAGAGAGAAAAGTATTTGTCCATTCCTGATGAGTGAGTGGATTTAGGTCTGAAATACACAATGATGCCTGATCCAAAGAATAAAGTCACAACCATGAGATGGGAAGAGCAAGTGGAGAAGGTAGATGCTTCCCAATCTAGCAGAGGATAGTAATAACAGGGTATTAACTTGACAGCTTAAAAATAGTGGACAGTTCTATGTTATGTGAAATACCAAACAGGAAAAATATTTTGGGGAAAGCAAGCCTATGTTTTACTTTTAGTTTTCTTTCTCATCTGTACTAGTCTTTTATATTTTGAGCACATAAAATAAATGTTTTAATATAAATAAAAAAATATTTTATTTAAATTTTTAATTCAAATTTTATTTCATATATGATAACATATCATGAGAAAAGTTTGATTATTTTCTTTTCCGTCTTGAGCTATTCTCTCCATTCACAACTATGAGCACAATGATAATTTCAACATGGGAAGATGAACTTTCCTATTACTAATGTTCTATTTTTTCATTATATTACTTTATTTTTACATATTTTTGTGCATTTTTCCATCTCAACTACAATCCCCTTGGGTTTCCCATCACCAAATCCAATGTTCCATTTTTAACAGCAACTGGCATGCCTAGGCAGTGAAGAGAGATCTGGTTATTAGAAACCTTTACTGTTATTAACAATTTTTGAACATTCGTCACATGCTATTCATGGTGTGAATAACCTTCCCTACATTTTCTCATTTGTTACAATTTGAATATATTAGGGACCATTATTCACATTTTGCACACACTCAAAAAAATGCATTGAAACGTTAACAAACTTGCCCAGTGTCATGAAGCTACTACCTGACCAGCACTACACAGTGTGTGATGCCAAATCCACATCTTTAATCACTGGCATCATAAATATTAAATAAGATATTGCTTTTGAATTTAATGTCCTGGAAATGTAAGTAAAGCTTATTATATAAAACTCTTCTCTACCTCAAGTTGTTTTCATACCAATTTTACATCTTCCTTAGTATGTAAAAATGAAAGATGGACTACATTTACAGTATACATTTCAAGTTTGCTCACATGAATTGGATCAAAAGAAAGGAGAGGATATATTCTAATCTTTAGATGCAAGTTAAATGTACACTATAATAAAACAGACAGGAGTAAAATCATTGCTGCCTACCTTTCCATATTATGGAGAAATCATGGTGTGGTGTTTTATGAAGGAGAGTGTCACCATATAAATTTCTGGTTTAAAGGATCAAGTAATAAATTCAACTATTATTATTTTCCCTTGAACTCACATTTTCTTAAATCAACAGTAACCTCATTTAGGGAAAACAATTACCTGGTGTTAACTAGGAAACAGCCCAGGCTTTGTCAGGCTGGGGCAGATTCACTGAGGCTCTGTCTCTGGGGAAAAAGGCGCATTTGCCCCTGGCCACCCCTCTGTCCCGGGGTCCCCAACCTCTCATCTCTAGGGAGTAGAGCCCGTCTCTAATAGGAGAGGCGGTAGTCCTAACACTGGACTAAATCTCTGCATGAAATATGAGAATAATATAATATAATTCAAATGATGAAACATCATGCCTTTACCTCATAGATACAACTTGTAAAGTCTCTTGGGCTCACATTCCATCCCATTTGTTGTTAAAGCCCTCATCACAAGAGGGATGTACTTTATCTTTATTTATATATCAATTTTACACTTTTATTACTATTATGAATATATGAAATGTGGACTGTATTTCTAGTATACGACTCAATTTCAAAAAATTTAAATCACAAATGAATTGGAACACAAGAAAGTAAAGTGTGCAACTTTAATCTTTGATTCTAGAGTTTAAAAAAACACTATAATAAAATAAGCAGAAGTAAAATAAAGAGTATAGTTTATGAAGACAGCAAAATAATTGGACCAGAGGATAGTGTAAGCCCAGTCTCCCGCTCTCTGTCAGGGAGGCATGGACGGAAAAGTGACATCATGAGAGTTTTCAAACTAATAGGAAAGACCAAATAGAGTGAATTTTATTGTTGCTATGATCTTTGGTAAATTTTATAAAGAGAAGGGAAACGTTTGGATTGAAAAGAAAGAATGGAAATGAGCAGTGGTTCACAGATGTAATTAGAGCAGGGGTTTTTTATTTGTTTGTAATTGGCTGTTCAGTTATTCTATTGTTTCTTGCGTCAGTCTAGCAAAATCTTTGCTTTAGTACTTTGTACAATTTTCCAGTTTGTTGTGAAAGAGATGTGTACAGATGTATGGTTTCCACCTTATAAAGCTACTGGAGCCAATAAAAAGATACATATACAGAGCTAACATTTCAATAGTTTAATATAAAAATTCTTTCTTCAGTGACTCAAACACGTTCCACCCACAGCACTTATCATTTGTTATTATATACATTTAAATCCTGTACATGAAAGTTATAATCAAGTTACTTAAGGTTAATGAAGCAAAAGGAAAGGGAGTGAAGTTGCATTTCCGGTGGAAAACTGAATTCTGGGCCTCAGAGACTGGCCTCCTTTTGCATGTGAATTCATCTTTAGGATGAACTGAGAAACCACCAATCTATACCAACGTCTTTAGCATACTCATGAAACTTAAGCTTGTTGGGATCTGAGTCTTCTTTTCTTTATATTATTTCAAATGTGTAGAATATAAATATTGATAAATACTGATTAGAAGCAAATAAAACAGCAGTAGTTAAATCAATAGTTTAGCCATTCATCATTCTTTCAGACCAACACATTTAATTAGATGTCTATTATTTGTTAAGAGATACAGTGGTTTTGGAGATATATAGATGAATCATGGTATTTTGTCAAAATAAAATGAAGAAAATATCTGAAATATTTTAAACAGCCACAGCAAACTTTAATTACTTTATTATGTTCTACCTGGTAACTCTATACCTTGGATTGAGTTTGGGAATAATTTATGCTATGAAAATAACTTCTGAATTTATTTTAGGAAGCATAAGAATATAAGAGCATCACTCTTTAAATAATTCACTTTCTTAAAATAATTGGAAAAGAACCAAATGAGCAGTGATAAGTAGGAAACCAATCTTTAAGAAGTTATTTTTTTGATTCACAGCAAAATCCATTTCTGCAGGAATTTTCCCAAAGCTACCATAACATCTTTGTTTCTCAGACAATATATAATGGGGTTAAACACAGGTATCAAGATGGTATAAAAAAGAGAAAAGAATTTGTCCATTCCTGTTGAGTGAGTGGACTTGGGTTTCATATACACTATGATGCCTGATCCAAAGAACAAAGTCACAACCATGAGATGGGAAGAGCAAGTGGAGAAGGCCTTGGCTCTCCCAGAGGCTGATGGCAGCTTCAGGATGGTGGAGATTATTTTCACATAAGATACAAGTATCAAGAAAAAAGGGATCGTAACAACTAAAGCAGCAATCACGTAAGTCAGCATCTCAAGTATGAAAGTGTCCCCACAAACAAGCTGAACAACTGGAGGGACATCACAGAAAAAGTGATTCAACTGGTTAGATCCACAGAAGGGTGAAGTGAAGAGTATAGCAGTGAATCCTGTGTACACTGGAATTGAAGCAGTCCAGCAGGCAACTGCCAGCTGAATACACAGCCTGTTGTTCATGATGACAGGGTAGAGAAGTGGGTTACAGATGGCCACATACCTGTCATAAGCCATGGCAGTGAGGATGAAGCACTCAGTGGCACCCAAGATCAGGAAGAAATACATTTGAACAGCACAGGCCAGAAAGGAAATTTTTCTATTTTGTCCACAGAGATCTGTTAATAATCTGGGAAGCGTCACTGACACATAACATATTTCCAAAACGGAAAAATTCCCAATGAAAAAATACATGGGGGTCTGTAGTGAAGGGTCAACCTTAGTTATCATGATAATGAGGCTATTTCCCATAAGAATAATAATATAGAGTATTAGAAATACAGCGAAAAGTAATCCTTGAAGGTTGGGAATATCAGAAAACCCAATGAGGGTGAATTCCTCCAGTGTAGTATGGTTGTCCTGTGAGATGTTTTGTCCTGGGAATTCCATTCATGAACAAAATGATTTCATAACTTGGAAGTCAGTTCATTCCTTTGAGCCCAGCTGAAATATGGGCCATATTAAATCAACGATTTCAAATCCACTGATCCGGGAGAAATGTCCAGTTTTCTTATTGTTTGCTTTGTATTTTTGCGAGTAAATTTCATATCCAAAATCCTAAAGTTTAGGATAAAAACAGAAAGTCTATTCTTCCTTCTCTTATTAGGAATTATGAATATGAATAAAAGACAAAGCAGAAGATAATTTTAAAAAAAGGAAAACAGGCTAGGTAACATGGGCCCTTCTTTAATGAGAAATTTTTGACCTGTCTGATGGACGTGGTCTCTATTTGTTTTTGCTTCTTTTTATTTTTTTCTGCCTAGCACGTTCTAAGTTATATTTTTGTTTATGGTTCTTGAATGATGACTTAATGTTTTCCTGTGAGTTACACTCAGGCAGCCCCAGGGCAGGGGTCATTATGACACCAGTGCTTGACCCACCACAGTCCGCCTGGACACTCCCCAGCTGTTCATATCAAAATAACTCACCATTAACACTTGAAGGTTAAAATATGAAATTAAATGTTTTTGTCATATGTTCTTAGTCTTCCCACAGACCCAAGCAATTTTACTATTTATGTTCTCAATTTTAAAGCTTTCAGAGTAATTTGATAACTTTATCCATTTAGGGGCTATTTGATAAAGAAAAGGAAAAAAGAAGAAGCATAAGATAATTTAATCAGTTTACATAAGATACCAGGCTAAGTATAAAGTTTGCTTTGGATAGCTTCTTTCTCTCTTTAATGAGTTTTTGAATATCTACCTCACCCATCATCTATTTCTCATCTATGACATAAAAATTAACATATATTGTATACAATGTATAATCAACATATATGGTGAATAAAATATATATGTGGACATTCTAATTACCTATATATGAATTTGGACACACAGTACTATATAGCTTAGTCAGTTCCTTAAATACCTAAACATTTTTTTGATTTTTTAATATATTTTTTCACATCATTTTGTGAATTCTATTTTTTAATCTCAGTTGGAGTCTCCATGGTACATAAACTTTCTTAAATCAAACATGTTCGGTATTTCCCACACGTGCTGAATCTTAGACCTCCAGTTTTACTGTTGCCGTGACCTTACAAATCGTCACTACGTCTTAAATCGCATTGTCATAATATTGGAACTTTCTTCATTTTCCAGACCAATTTTATTTGAAATACCTATAAAATATTATTTCCTTTTCTTGCCTAAGACAGCAAGTTCCTCTTCCCACCTATAAGTCCCACCAATGAAATGATTTATGTCTGTGCTTTGTTTCTCAGTTGTCCCTAATCCTCAACCCTTCCTTTTTATCTCATTATATCCAGTATGTGATTTTTCAGCTGCCCCAAAGATAAAACCCTCTTAGCTCCTGTGTGTTTAGGACTCATAACTAGGAGCAGAAGGAACCAGGATGTGGATGTGTTACATGTGCTGATGCAGAGCGAGGATCCCTGGACTTTGTCACGTCTAGGGTTTCTCTAGTGTCCTTTATTTTTCTCCTCTTTCGTTATTTTTACATTTTATATCTTCTCAAACTTCAAAGACTTATATCCCCTTCCCTGCGTGTTTTTTTTTTTAGATTTATTTTTATTTATTTATGCATAGAACCAGGGTGTGAGCCGGAGCTGTGGTGGATGAGAATATTCACAAGAGACAGCACCAAGCGCAGAACAGGCTGACTGAAATACACTGCTGAGGGGAGGTACGGGGAGACAGGAGAGGTCTGCTGCACCTTGGGCATCACCTCCCTGCCTGGGGATCAAACTCCTGTTGCAGTGACTGTGACAACCTGATAGCACTGAGATTTTAACCCCTGCTCCACCAGGGAGGCCCCCTACATTTTTTTTTTTCAGAAGTTAAAATTTATTAAAAAAAAAAAAAAACTAGAACAAAAGGAATTGAATTCTTGGCAGTCTAATCAACATATATTTTGGATAATTATTACATGCATGTTAAATACAATGTTCCAGAATAATAATAATAGGCATTATATGACTTCTGCTTCAATCTTTTCTATTATAATACATCTTCTATAGGTGGGAGGTTTCATGTAAAATGATTTCCCGAAGGGATGCTTTCACATCGGGAAAGTTTTCCTTCCTCTGTTTCTGAGTTGCCAGCTTCCCTCTGGCTATAGACGAAAGTACCCAAGAGAAGGCAGAAATTGGACAAGCCTCTACCGGCTTCTGGGACTGGAAGTCAGCTGACCGTTTATTCACTGTCCCTACCTCTCCATGTGTGACCCAGGCTTATTATCTTGCACATTTTCAGAATAATGAATAATTTACTGGTCAAAATAAATAAAGGTGCAATTGTAGATCTAGTAAGCATTGTTATATAATCACCATCATAGTTATTGCTTTTATCATTATTGTTTTAACTTTTATCATTTCTCTTTCATCTTGAAGTTTGCACCTATTTTATCCAGTCATATTGCACAATTTCTCCCACTCTCACAGAATGGACAGGGGCAGTAATTTGGGAAATACTCAGTTCAAAATTGGTAGAAGAATATTCTGTCTTGGGTGAATACAAACCCAAACTGGGGAGAAAGTCACCGTAACTTCCTGCATATTTTTCCCCTTTTATTTGGGACCATTTTCTTGTATTTTGAGCACAGAAAAGTAGGTGTTTCTGAACTTGATTGACTCTCTCCATTAAATTAGAGGCACATTTGGCAGTTTTCACATGGGAAGTTGCATTTTTCCCTTTGCAATTTCTATTTTAACAAGAACTGGTCTGATTGTGCAGTGTGGAGATGTCCAGTTACTTGAAAGTATTTTTTTTATTAGTAACCATTTTTAAACATTTATTATATGCTATCCACATGGTTAATAACATTACCCATATTTTCTCATTTATTGCATTCCTAGTAAGGCAGGTAATGTTAATATTCACATTTTGCATAAAGACCCGGATGCATAGGGAAATTAAATAAATAAACTTCCCGGGGTCAGGAAGCTGGTATCTGACCCAGATGACATAACACTCAGCAGTATGATGCTGACTCCACGTTCTTAATTAAAACTCACAGTTTTCTTCAATGAGAAACGACTTTTGAATGCAATACCATGAAAAAATAAGTAAAGCTAAGTAATACAAAATTTCACAACAGCAAATTGTTTTCATGTCCATTTTGTAATTACTGTTATAAAAATAAAAGATTGATTAATTTCAATTTCAGAGGATTTATCTCAGCAATAAATTCGGGTGAAGCAAAGGAAAGTGTATGTTTTTAATGTCTTTTGATTCTTGAGTTCAAGATGCACTTTAATAAAACAGGCAGGGTAAAATAATCACTGCTTACCTTTTTCATATTATGGAGGAATCAGTGTTGCTCTTTTATAAAGAATAGGGTGTTATGTCATATAAATTTCTGGTTGTCATTATCTGTAGCAAATACAAAGTATTACTGTTCTCCCTTGAACTCATTCTTCAGTCAAATCCAATGCACCTTAGGTAGAAAATAGACCTTGATTCACTGTGGGGACATTGTATTTCCAAGATATACTGTACTTGAACTCCATAATCTGTTTACCAGGAGGTAACTAAGACATAACCAGAGCTGTCTCTGGTTGGGTTAATGATGCCTGGAAGGTTCTGGCTCTGGGGAATAAAGGTTAAGGAGCATTCGCCCCTGGCCGCCCCTCTGTCCCTGGTTCCCCACCCTCTCCTCTCTGAGGAGTAGAGCCGTCTCCACTGGGAGAGGCTGGAGAAGGCAGTCACAGTCTTAACATTGAACTATATGCATGCAGTTTGAGGGTACAAAATTTCAAACTATAGAGCACCACTTCTTTTTTAAAGATTATTTTTATTTATTTATGTGTAAAAGAACTGGGGTGTAGGCCGGGGTACAGGTGGTGAGAGGATTCACCAGAGACAGAGTGGGGAGGAGAACAAGGGGATCTACTGAAATATACTGCTGAGGGGAGGCACGGGGAGAGAGGAGAGGTCTACAGCGCCCTGTGGGTCATCTCCCTGGGGGATGGGACACATGCCCCAGTAGCTGGCAACAGCTGGATAGTGCTGAAAATTTAACTTTTGCCCCACCAGGGAGGCCTCCCAAAATACCAGTTCCTTACCTAGATTTAATATACCTGTCAGTCATCCATATGACTTCATCTTTGGAAAAAATGTTTATTCAGACCTTTTGCTTATTTTTTTTAATATATATTTTTTTTTATTTATGCATACAAAACTGTGCCATATGAGTCACCTCTCAGACAGGCTGGGGATCAAACTCTGCTGAAGAGGCTAGCTGGATAGTGCTGTGATTTAACCCCTTGTGCCACCAGAAAGAATCCAGACAGACCCTTTGCTCTTTTTATTTATTTATTTTTAAGATTTATTTATTTATGCATACAGAACTGGGGTACAGGCCAGAGGTACAGGGGTGGTGAGAGGCTTCACCAGAAACAGAGTGGGGAGCAGAACAGGCAGATCGACGAAGTACTGCTGAGGGGAGCAGCGGGCGGGTCAGGAGAGGTCTGTCACGCCATGTGGTCTCCTCTGAGGCAGGCGGGAATCGAACTCATGTGCAAGTGGCTTTAGCTTCTTAGTGTTGTGCTTTAACCCGCTGCGCCACCAGGGAGGGCCTATTTATTTATTTTTTTAATGCATACAGAACTGAGGTACAGGCCAGAGGTGTAGGGGCGGTGAGAGTGTTCACCAGAGACAGAGTGGGGAGCAGAACAGGCCGACTGTCAAAGTACACTGCAGAGGGGAGCAGCGGGCAGGTCAGGAGAAGTCTGCCGTGCCTTGTGGATCACCTCGGGGGCTGGGATCTGACTCATGCTGAAGTGACTTTAGCTTCTTAGTGCTGCCCTTTAAGTCACTGTGCCACCAGAGAGGGCCACTTTTGCTTTTTTTAAGTAGGATTGTTGCATTTTCTTATTGGTTTTGAGAGTTCCTTAAGTATTTTGGATATTAACCTTGTATAAGATATATGACTTACAAATATATTTCTCTCGTTCTTTATGTTTCCTTTCCATTTTATCAGTGCTTTTTTTTTTTTTTTTTGCAAAAAGTTTTTAGTCTGATATAGTCCTGCTTTTTAATTCTGCTATTGTGTCTTTGTTTTGGAATCAGAATTTTAAAGAGATCAGTCATGATCAAAGCTATGAAGCCTTTCTCATTTCTTCTAAGAAATTTATGGTTTCTACACCTATGTTTAATCCAATTGCAATTGATATTTGATAGGAGTTCAATCTTATTATTTTTTATGCGGCTGTCAAGAGATCTCCATAACATTTATTAAAGTAATAGTATCAGCATTAGCTGATCCATGATATGGGTTGATTTCTGAATTATCAATTTTGTCCCATTTGTCTATTAGTCTATGTTTATGTGAGTAGCATACTGCTTTAATTAATATGCTTTGTGATAGAACTTGATCTGGAGGTGTGATCCCCCAATTTTGCTCTTCTTGCTAAGATTGCATAACACTAATGGTATTTTATGTTGTGAATGCATAACTAGCCCAACATATAAGATACTAATTAAGTAATTAGTTAATTAATTATAGTTTCCTTTAAAACATTTTTGTAAATTGTATTTTTCAAAATAAGTTTCAATACATAAGCATAGTTTTGCTAGCACTCACACTTTTTCCCTCTCCACTTACATATGCAAGGGCTTAACATTAGAAATCTATTTATATCCAGGTAAAGAATGACATGATTGATGCCACAAAGACTCCTGATGTAGACAATGGTATCATTAACAAAGGATCTGAAAAGACCTTAATCCTAGTGTATATTTTTAATAGGAGAAAGTGAAAAGAGGAAGAGACAACTCATAAGATATCTGTATGATGTACATTGGACACAGCTTCTTGGATAGAGTCTGAGCTTTTTGATGTAAGCATTAGTATAATGGTTCTCTTCAGCATGTCAATCTTTAAAATCCTATGAGTGATTTTTTCTTCCATCAAATATATCATGTTTGAACAAAGCAACAGTAATCAGCTACTACCTATGAAACTTAATAAAGTTATCTACTTCATCATCAGATGAAAAAATAACATGAATTTTTAAGAGGAAAATTAAAAATAGAAGCACAGTGTATTTTTAAATTTTGTTTACATTTTCATAAAAACTGGATAGTTTTCATAAAAACTATCCTATTTAAAAACAGAAAACGTTCTCTCTGTTCTTGGTTTCTCTGTGCCCATGTTAGTTATCTATTGGGTATCATGGAGGATAATGCTATACCACCATAATTAGCCATAGATTCATCATCATTTGTTTTTTAAGTATCTTTGTTTTCATTTTGACTATTACCATGTGT
>NW_004567116.1:6783166-6804470 GCF_000260355.1 Condylura cristata | reverse complement strand
AGGGAGGGCCTATTTTACATATTTTTAAGCACATTGATTCTGTGACCTCCACTCCACTGTACTCAATTTTTGTTTCAAGTGTCCATTTGATGGAATCTTTAGGATTTTGAGTATAACATCTGTGAGTAATGGTAGCTTCACTTATGACTTGGAGTCCCTTCATTTCCTGTGTTTACCTGATAGCCTTGGCCCAAACTACTAATACTAAGTGAAAACAGAAGTGGTGACAGTGGACATGTTTATTGCTGATAAATTTAGAGCACTTTGACATACCAAATGTGTACAACAGTTGTTTTCTAAATCATAAATGATAAAAAATAATATGTAAAGAAACAGTAAATTAGTAAATGCATATATTCTATGTGGCAAATTGCACCTATTGTCATCGATTTTTACAAATACTTTATCCCTTTACTTCACGAACCAACGTTTGTTGTAAATGAGCCCTACTTTCTGAGGATTCACTGATAATATAGAATGCCTAAATAGGTGCAGCGCTTAAAAAGCTGAGCAATTTATACTTAAGTTAATTAGAAAATGCTTAATAAAAATCTGCACTTTCGAATCAACCTTTAGAAGTCCACAAATATTCTCTTTAGTTCAGAAAAATTACCTAATCATAGAAATGAAGGACTGCTCATGTTTCACAAAACCTTATTTACTTCTGTTTCACGAAGCCTTTACTTCCTTATACAAAGCCTTATTTAGTTCCTGACGCTGCAGATGAGTGGGTTCAACAAGCGGATCACCACCATGTGGAACCCAGAAGCCACTTTGTCCTGAATCAGGGAGTAGCTGGTGCTTGGCCTCAGGTAAGTGTTGATGGAGGTGGAATAGAACAGGATTATAGCTGTCAGGGATGAGAGGCAAGTGTGGGGAGGGCTTTGTGTCTCCCCTCCCAGGAATGCATCTGGAAGACTGAAAACAGAAAACCATGGCGTTCAGTATCCTGCCATGAACGTAACTGCTGTTCACCACGGAGTTCAGCGGGCCTGCTGTGAACGCCCCTGCCGCCATCTTGAGGCAGACAGCGGGAGTCTTAGTCAAGGACTACAGGAGGGGATTGCAAATGGCCACGTACCGGTCATTGGCCATCAGCCCAAACAGGATGCACTCGGTGGTGGCCAAGACAATAAAGAAGTACATCTGCAGAAAGCAGCCAGCGAAAGAGATGGTTTTCTTCTCTGATAATAAATCAGTCAGCATCTTTGGGGTGATGGAGGATGAGTAACAGATGTCTACAAAGGACAGGTTAGCCAGGAAGAAATACATGGAATACATGGGTGTGTGCAGTCGGGAGTCAGTCCTGATTAAAAGGATCATTCCAAAATTCCCCACAACTGTATCTGTGTAAATTACCAAAAAAAAAAAAAAAAGACAGTAGAATAATCTGGAGCTCCAGGATGTCTACTAGTCCCAGCTAGATGGTCTCAACATTCTGGTCATTTATTCCAATATATTTTACTTAAACTTGAGTTAAATTCACGTTTTCTTTTGCAAATGTTCACAAGGGAAAGCAGAAATGTTAATGAGTATATCTACACATGGAAAGAGGAAGAAGCAACCTAAGATAATAACATCTGTTGAAAAGGACTTTAAGAAGGGAATGGATAAGCCTTTAAATTTATTAAACAGTTGTCTTCACTAACTCTGGGGTACAGGCCCCTAAATCACTGACCTAAGGCCACATACTGCATGTCAGTTTCCTCACATGCAACATAGATTGTTTGATCTTTATCTAGCATCCCTATATCATCTACATCCAAATGTAGAAAATAGAAACGTGCTTGCTGAAGTCTTCCCTATTTCCTGAACGTTTGTATTTCTGTCTCCACAAGATTACTCTACATATTGTTCAACTCCAAAATTCATGATTGGTTTCCCCAAAATTTCCTCTGTACCCCAACATTGACCATTGCACGTAACCAACATTCTGACGTCTACCATATCTTTAATGTGACTTTTTAAAGTGAAACAAACAAAATTGCCCCATTACAAATGCACTTTGTTTATGAAATGTATGGTAATATTCATATTGTCACATCGTTCACTCAATTATTACCAAAAGAATTCCTATATAGGGTCCTCCCTGGTGGTGCAGCGGGTTAAAACACAGCACTGAGAAGCTAAAGCCACTTCCACATGAGTTCGATTCCCGCCTGCCCCGGAGGTGACCACATGGCAGACCTCTCCTGACCTGCCCGCTGCTCCCCTCAGCAGTGTACTTAGTCGATCTGCCTGTTCTGCTCCCCACTCTGTCTCTGGTGAAGTCTTTCCCCGCCCCTGAGTCTCTGGCCTGTACCCCAGTTCTGTATGCACAAATAAATAAATCTTTAAAAAAAAAAAGAATTCCTATATAAATGAGTTTAATATGATAATTTTAAGTGGGTCAGGTGTCTTTGCTAATCCTTCAATACTTCATAAACATTATAATCTTTTTTGGTTGATTCCATTTTCCACCTATCTAGGTACCATATATGATTGTATTTATAATTTAAAACGATACCTTTAATTACAAAGACTTTACAATTGCATTCATAGGACAAGCTAATAATAGAACATATAATTTTCTTTTATTTGTTTGTGGATTTTTTTAAATTTTATAAACATTTTATTTATAATTTGTATAAAAATTTATTTAATTATGGGTTATGACAATTCAAAAGTATCTTTCATATAATATACATTCAAAATATTTGTGGATAAGTTAATAAATGGAGGCATATTTTATTATATTTTTAAATGCAAGCTAAAAATCTTTAAGTGTTTTATAAATGTTTAGGTTCATCATTTCCTAGATTGTAAATACTTTCACGTATGTATTTAGCTCAAGATTATACTATGGATGTTAATATTTTGCTTCAATAATATTTTTTGAACTAATGAGGCAAAAAATGTAGCAAATGGTATCAAGAATATAGTCATTTCTTTTTGAGTTACATGCATATTTTTTCTATAAAACAATGGAAAGTATGTTGATTCATTAAATAACTGTAGTGACTGTTGATTTCTCTTGAGAGTCAATAAGAAAAAATATAATTAGGAAACATTCTGATGTCTAGTCCAAATTTTCCCAAATGTAAGAGCTAATAGTGCCTAATTTTCAATGGGATTCATTATACTATAATACAAATATATATATATATATATATATATATATATATATAGTAAGTAGTTCTCATTGCTTTACCATATACTCATCAGTGTTCTCTAAGGATAATCATTGCTTATGATATTTATCCTTTTAGTAATAATCTTTCTGTATACTGTTGGAATCAAACTAAACTTGCAACCAAAAGTTATTGTTAATGAGACTCTTTGGGTATCCACTGTGAATTGTTAGTCTCTCTCAAAAGGTGGCAGAATTAACAAGGCAAATTTGTGAACTAAAAGGGGAAATGACCTTAAATAGTATGTCTTCTTTGTCTAGATTGCTTGACTTTTGTTCAAAAATATTCATTAGGCCAAATATTTTTTTCTATTTATGTTAATAGTGAATCTGAAAAAGTTAATTGAAATGCATTCAGAAGCTCAAACATAGTTGCAAGTAGGATATAGGGTTTATTGACAGTCTATTCTTAGACCAAATAAACAGTAGTTTAGTTATATTCACTTTAAAATTATGTAAAAGTAAAAAACAATATTCTATGAAACCAATTTTAGGTAATCCACTGCAGGGTGCAACTAGTAAAGGAAAGAAAAATAAAAAAGGTATTTTAAATGTATAGAGAATAGAGATGTGTGACAGAGTAAAATGACAATGCATGAGAATTAATAAAAGACTTCATTTGGGAAAAAATATAGGATCAATGTTGATCTGAAAATTAATTACATTGACTCATCATTACAGAAGATATTTTAAATGTGAGTTTTGAAGAAGATAGCATATAAGGTCCTTAGGAAAAATAGATTTAACAACACGTACTCAAAACTACTATGGAAAATTATATAAGACATCACTGAAAGATTTTAAAATAAACACTAAGCAGTGATAACATGTTTTATAAGAATAACTCAATATATTGAAAACACTTTACTAACATGGTCTATAAATTCAAAACAAAAACAATTCCAAACAAAATTAAAGGTCATGGGCTAAATGTAAGGTGTTTGTGAATTAACCTCAAAAAGACTAAGTTGTCAGTGATAGGAAATACTCATGAATGTATAGTACTTCATTAATCAGAATGGGAAGTCCAGAGATAAGTCATATATAAATGAAATATAATAAATCATTGATGATATAGGGAGAACTTGTGTTTAAAAAAAAAAAGGGGCGGCCCTCCCTGGTGGCGCAGCGGGTTAAAGCACAGCACTGAGAATCTGAAGCCACTTCCGCATGAGTTCGGTTCCCGCCTGCCGCCTGCCCCGGAGGAGACCACATGGCGTGGCAGACCTCTCCTGACCCGCCCGCTGCTTCCCTCAGCAGTGTACTTCGTAGATCTGCCTGTTCTGCTCCCCACTCTGTCTCTGGTGAAGCCCCTCACCGTCCCTGAGCCTCTGGCCTGTACCACAGTTCTGTACGAATAAATCTTAAAAAAAAAAAAAAAGGGGGAAAACAAGTTGTCGGCAATCAAAAATGAAAAAGAATTTCTCTCACCAAGTAACTCTGTTGTACCACTCCTAGGGTTCGAGCCCTCATTTTGATTTTCCAGTAAACTCTGTTTCGCTGCAGTGGAGATTTTATTTTCACTTCTCAGTGTAGTAAACACAAAAAGGACTGCAGAGGGAGCAGAGGTTCCATCAATAGGTACCTCTGAGCCATCCAGCACCCCCAACTCCAAGCCTGTAGGGGTTGAGTCTTCTCTGGAGCTAGGACTGATCCTTGAGCTCATATTAGATTATTGCTTCAGGTGATGGAATTCAGACTAGTGCTCAGGTTAAATAAGTGTTCAGCTCAAACTAACAATTTGTTCAGGCAAGGAAGCCCTTGCAAGTGGTTCCCTAAATGGAGGAGATTCCTAAGAGATCTCGTCCTAATATATTTTCATATGTGTCTTTAGGCTCTGTTGTTTATTTTGTAAGAAATCTGCACTGACTGGACAGGGATTGGCATCTTGGAAACCAAGAACTTCCAACTTCATGTGCCTGATGAGTCCTAGGGAGGCACAAATTATAGCTTCAGAACTGGGGTACAGGCAAGAGGGGTGGTGAGAGGCTTCACCAGAGACAGAGTGGGGAGCAGAACAGGCCGACTGACAAAGTACATTGCTGAGGGGAGCAGCAGGTGGGTCAGGAGAGGGCTGCCACGCCATGTGGTCACCTCCGGGGCAGGCGGGAATCGAACTCATGCGAAGTGGCTTTAGCTTCTCAGTGCTGTGCTTTAACCCACTGCACCACCAGGGAGTGCCCAACTCTGGGAACATTTTATCAGAACTCCTCTTTCAGTGGCTACAGCAAGTTTCTCAGACATGTTTCTCCAGGAGACAAAGTCACTAGTTATATCCAAAATGACAGGCTTACTCTAAAAGGGAGAGAGAAGAATAAAGGACACTTGCATAGACACAAAAAGGCAGAAAGGTCTGCTCCCCAAAGCAACAAGTTTGCTAAACAAGAGGCCTCCGTGGCCGCAGTGGCCTCCACAGCCAGCCTTGGTAGGTGCTGCCGCGGCGGCTTTGCAGAGCGAGAAGGTCCGTGAAGGGAGGCACTGGCTTGGTCACAGGTCACAGGTCATAGGTCACAGGTCAGAGGCAGCAGGAGGGCTGATGCCCATTGCCAGCGTAGAAATTCCCCTGCTACACTCTTGTCTTTAGGAGGGGCTCATTGCTCTGTGGACTGGTTCATGTTGGCTGATTTTTAGTAACTATAAAGCTTGAAAAGAACCAGAGATTCTACGGAGGCCCTCAATCTCTGTATCCTCACCCGCAGTCTGCACCCTCCCCCACCCACCTCTCTACAGCAGCAGCGGGACACCTGCTTGGGTCTGCGGCTCCTGACCTAGGAGGTTGGCGCTTGTATTTCCATAGCGAGTCTAAGGACTACATTAATCACTTCTACTCCCACCTCCAGCTCCAGGCATTCCATAAACCTGGTTTCTGATCTTGTGTTCCCTCCTTTCCGACTTTTCTACACTTAACCTTGTCAACAACATTTTTTTAATGTAGTTGAAAGGAGAGATCAAGCCCTCCCTGGTGAAGCAACCAAAGGGTTAAAGCACAGCACCATGAAGCTATCTGCAGCGACTGCAACACAAGCAGGATCCCCCAGCCAGGGAGCTGACCCACATAGCACAGCAGACCTCTTCTATCTGTTTGCTACCCACCCCCTCAGCAGTGTGTTTCAGTAGATCTGCCTGTCCTGCTCCCCAGTCTGTCTCTGGTAAATCCTCTCACCCCCCACCCTGCACCTCTGATGTGTACCCCAATTCTTGTATACATAAATAAATAAATTTTGAAAATACTATCTAATCACAAAACAAAGGACTCCTTTTCCTGGTCCTCACATTCCACAAAGCCTTCTTTACCTCCTTGTTCCTGAGGCTGTAGATGAGTGGATTCAGCATGGGGATCACCACTGTGTAAAACACAGAAGCCACTTTGTCCCGATTCAGGGAGTAGCTGGTGCTTGGTCTCAGGTAAGTGTAGATGGAGGTGGAATAGAACAGGATTATAGCTGTCAGGTGCGAGGCACATGTGGAGAGCGCTTTGTGTCTCCCCTCCCCGGAATGCATCCGGAAGATGGAAAACAGAATATACGAGTAGGAGGTGAGAATGACCAGCAGAGCCCCGACCAGATTCACTCCGGCAAAAGTGGAAAAGATGCCCTCATTCAGGCGAGTGTCAGAACAGGAGAGCCGGAAGAGTGGAGGGCTGTCACAGAAGAAGTGGTGAATGACGTTGGAATTGCAGAAGGACAAGGTGCTCACGTAGCTCGTGTTCACCATGGAGTTGAGCAGACCTGCTGTGAACGCCCCTGCCGCCATCTTGAGGCAGACAGCGGGAGTCATGGTCAAGGAATACAGGAGGGGGCTGCAAATGGCCACGTACCGGTCATAGGCCATCAGCCCAAACAGGATGCACTCGGTGGTGGCCAGAGCGATAAAGAAGTACATCTGCAGAAAGCAGCCAGCGAAAGAGATGGTTTTCTTCTCTGATAATAAATCAGCCAGCATCTTTGGGGTGATGGAGGATGAGTAACAGATGTCTACAAAGGACAGGTTAGCCAGGAAGAAATACATGGGTGTGTGCAGTCGGGAGTCAGTCCTGATTAGAAGGATCATTCCAAAATTCCCCACAACTGTAAGTGTGTAAATCACCGAAAAAAGCAAGAAGAGCATAATCTGGAGCTCAGGAGTATCTGCCAGTCCCAACAGGATGAACTCAGACAGTGAAGTAGAATTTTTTCTGGCCATTTATACTCAATATAATTTTCTTAAACTGATATTTCGTTGTAAATATGTCCTTCTTCAAATCTTTACATGTTAAAGTAGGCAGTTAATGAGGATGTGCACACATGGAAAAAGAAAACAATATAATACACCATAGCAATTAGAGTAGCTGAAGTAAGAGAAAAATTGGTGGACAAATGTATAAGCTTTTGCATTTAATGGGCAATTTTCTTCATTGACTGTGGGTGTGGACTGCCTAAATCACTCCTCTAAGAACACATAATCCACTTCTGTTTCTGTCAGCACAGCACAGTGTTCTAATGTTTCCCTAGCATCCCACATCCAAAATGCAGAATATAAAAATACCTTTGCTCTCCTATCCTCTGAACAGATATGTGGATTTAACTCATTTTTATTTTTTCCCCTCTGTATGACTTTTCTGTATACACTTCAACTCTAAAATTCATGTCCTGTCTCCCCAAAATTGTTGATGTATACCCCAAGCAGCATCAATAATACCCAGTTCAAATAAACAGTATCTAGGCACCTATTATATTTTAAAGAAAGTGAAGCAACCGATCGTTCTTACAAGGCACACCATGTATTTAATATTAGATTGAAGCAGACACAGTACCTGTCCACAGTTTTAAAAACAGCACCCAGTCTTCATTATCTCCTACCTGGAGTCTTCCTTCTGTAGTCTCTCATTCCTAGTCATTATTTTAGTAGGGATATTCAGTTGGAGCTTAAAGACAGAGCCAAAATAAATGCCTTTTCAAATAAACCAAAGTTCAGTTTACACTTACATCTCCTATATAAAAATTGTGCATAAATACATACTGCTGCAGTTTTATTTTGCTTTCCTTAAACAAATTGGTTAACCATGGGGACATGATTAGACTTTAATTGTGGAGTCAATCCTCTAAAGGCAGATGCTTCAGTCTCAAAAGAAAAACTATCACTTGTCTACATATGGAAAAAAGTAAAACTTATATAAATTGTTCCCAGATTTCTATTAGTTCCTGATTTATCATCAGACAAAATGTTTATTTACATTGCATCTCTGTTCATAATTTTAGCTTATTCCAAACAGAGATATTGTCTACTATTAAATTATTGTGTTCCCTTTGTCAGTGTGTTGTGTGGTTTTTGTGTGTTATCCCCTTTGTATAAATAAATATAACTTGCATTCCAATTTTAAGTAAAATTAACAAGGAGAACTAAGTAAATTAATTGTATAATCTTTAAGGAAATATCATAGGCTGAACAAATCTTTTTTTATATAATGTCAGAATTTTGTGTTGACTGTTGCCATTGAGTCTCATCTTCCAGACTTGCTAGATCAAATACACAAGTAAGACAAAATGAAATCAACCACATCAGGAGGTTACAGCATGGAGACTTTTGTGCATAGAACACATAAGGCATTCAATATATATTACACCTTTCCATTTAACTTTTCTTTTCTTATTATTTTTTAGATTTATCTATTTATGCACACAGAGCTAGGGTACAAGCCAGAGATGCAGGGGCGGTCAGAGGATTCACCAGAGACAGAGTGAGGAGCAGAACAGGTAGATCGACGAGGTACACTGCTAAGGGGAGTTACAGTCTGGCCAGGAGCGGTCTGCTGCGCCATGTTGGTCATTTCTGGGGCCCGGGATCAAACTCACACAGAAGCGGCTATGGCCAGCTTGCAGTGCTGTGTCCTAACCCATTGTGCCACCAGGGAGGGCTCCATTAAACTTTTCAATGAATCGCCCACACCAATCTTTGTGATCAAAATTATCATCATACACCTTTTACAGAAGATTTGTCACAGTGGTCATGTTCGCGATTTGTATTTCCCATAATAAAAGCTTAACCATGCCTTGGTGTCTAGGGTTATGTTGGAGGCCAGTGCATTGGAGGGAGAAGACTCATAAATATTCCTAGTTTCAGGCCCTCCCTGGTGACGCAGCGAGTTAAAGCACAGCCGTAAGAAGCTGAAGCCACTTCAGCATGAGTTCGATCCCCGCCTGCTCCGGAGGTGACCACATGGAATAGCAGACCTCTCCTGGCCCGCCCACTGCTCCCCTCAGCAGTGCGCTTCGTCATCAGTCTGTTCTGCTCCCCACTCTGTCTCTGGTGAGTCCTCTCACCACCCCTGCACCTCTGAACTGTACCCCAGTTCTGTATGCATAAATAAATCTTTAAATATATATATATATATATATTCCTAGTTTCCTTTTCTCCAACTTCCCTATCCCCGAAAGTATTGCAGCCTAGACCAAAGCCCCTCATCACAAGAAACACATTCATTGTCATGTATACACATTCAGTGCCATGTATACAAATATGATCCTATCACGGAGGCTACAAAGTGTTACAGAGGTCACCGTCTCTGGAGCCAGTCAAAGGCTGGCCCTGAAGCTTATTGAAATGTGCTGTTTGCCACCCCACCCCCCACCCCCGTGGCACAATAGGTTAAAACGCAGCACTGTGAAGCCGCTTCAGCAGGAATTGGACCCCAGCCAAGGAGGTGACCCACATGGCAAGCAGACCTCTCCTGACCAGCCCGTTGCACCCCTCAGTAGTGTACCTCGTCGATCTGCTTCTGCTCTGCCTCTGATGAATCCTCTCACCATCCTTGCACTTCTGATCTGTACCCCAGTTTTGTATGCATAAATAAATAATTGTGATTATCAAAAAAGAGAAATGTACTGTTTGGGGACCACAGTTTGCCGTGCCACAATTTACTGCCAGAACCTATATAAACAACTTGATGACAGTGATTCTTATTTCACTGTAATTTTGCTTTTCAGTTTTGACAGGACAACAAATGAGAGATTCCTCAACGTGATATCAGTTGTTCTTTAGAAACTTAATGAGATCATCCCTTCCATGTATATAGTTCCTCTTCCAACATGATGCCCCTTATATATGGTCCCATGAAATTGCTCATAATTTTGAAGACATGGACACTTGGAAATGTACAGAAGCAAATAGAATGCTTCTGTACATTCTGTCACCTGGTGCATGCTGGGATATCCTCCATGAAAAAAAGCACAATTTTCCTACCACATCTTCAGTTTGGGAGCCTACATCTTTGATAGAAGTGAGTGAACTCCTCACCCACACAGTTGATACTTTTAAAGACTGATATTTCTGTGTAGGATGCACAACAAGAGGGTTCTCTTCAGACTGTAATGTAAGGAATTCTTTATCTCAGTCCTTTTTATATAACAGACCCAGAACTGACTGTCATATCAAAATGGCATACATGTTAACAGAAGCCTTTAGAGATTTTAAATAAGTTGAATGTTTACTTAACATTTTGATAAAGCAACACTGTCTTATTTCCAAGTTCTAGTAGAGAAAGACCACCAAGCCCTGAGATATCAGGTTATGAAGTATCCTAAATTCTCTCATGAACAAGGAGTTAAAAGATCTCTTTAGAGATAAAGACATTATATAAGGAATATTATTTCATGGACTTTGCATATAGTACCAGGCCTTAGCAAACCCCTAAATCCAAATAATTTTCCAAAGACCCTCATTTACTTTCCCATACCAGCTAGGGACCCCTTATATCTGGTTAAAATATATATATTGAAGACCTAAAGTACAAAACATTGACCTTGGTTGATAATTGCTTGTACATCCTGCTGTTGTTACAATGTATTGCTGCAGTATTTTTTCCCAATCCAAGGGATTCCAAAAAAGAAAATTAAAGAATATTGGAGAATATAACAAATAAGCAGTTTCCAGAAATGTATTTTGTTTACATTGCTCTGTAAGAGACATGTATTTTTGTTTGGCTAGGTGAGGAGACTCTGTGAAGAAACATAATTAGCGATATGATAAAAGTTTATGAGTGAGTCTCATACATGGACAGTCTTCCTGGTATGTTCAATCCATGACACTTTCTTAGAATTGTTTTCCCTTTGTAACTCTTGGCTCATTTACTTTACAGACTTTAATACGCAGGAGAACAATACTTCCTCTATGTTATGGTGAAAAATGGACATAGTGGAGCCATCTTTAAATGGAGTTTGGCAGCCATTTTGAGAAGTTATTAATTATACATATTGGACAAAGGCACATTCAGAGGACTGATAAAGGGAACTGCCTCCTATTATTACCTTGTGAACTCCTACCTGACTATTTTCACCTTGTGAAACCATCCCCTGACCACCATCACATTCTCTATTACCTCACCCTTTTGTTCTCTTTATGTTTTTAACCATCTGTCCCTCCTGTGGATAGGTGTAGGCTTCCACTAAATCTGTGTACTGCAGTTATAATTCTGTGATCCCAAATAAATGCACTTTGCCTTTTTAGTGGTCTCCTAAAATTATAGATTAACAGGATTAACAGTACCAATGAGTCTGCTGAATTGAGAGCAGTAAAGTCTGTGGTGACTTCCAAACATGAAGTTTTCCTTTTTTATCTTCCTAGAAACTGAGGTTTAAATCTGCCTAGTACTTAGCTAATCAATAATCCCAGTCCATATTTTGTTCCTTCTGTCCCAGACATGCTGAGCCCCAGTCCCTTTCCTAAGGGTCCCCACCAAGAGGTGCCTTAGGCTATTGGCAGGCTTTCAGGCCCTGCTGATAGGTGGCCCTGCTCTAGGTCAACTCTGTTTCTCTGGGCATTTACCCACCAGGGGATGGGTAACTTAGGATGCTTGATTTGGAAACTATATTCTTTGTCTTCTCCTTGTTTCACACTAACTGTAGTAAATTTCTTTTTCATCAAAGGTCTTATTTACTCGAGTGTGGTTTGTCTTAATTCAGTAGATGGCAGAAGTTATTTAGAATGTGGCAGTTTGGATCCTAGGGTACCTCTCATCCTGCCCTATAACAGAAAGACACCTTTTAAGAATGGAATTGTTTCAAACCATTTTTCCAACAATTAATTCTTCAGACACATTACTATTTTGATTAAGAAAAGATGTTTATTCTCCTCTAATAAAGTGATATTTCATCAATACAACATGTTTTTTAATAGCATCAAAATTGATGTCAGTTTTCTGACTAGATATAGGTAATAGGGAGGTCATTTTCAATAAGTCCAGTATCCTGTGTTATCCATCTCCCACCTTAGGACTCTTATGAAACATATCCTATACCAAAGACAGTTAAAGTCTAAAATGATATTTTAAAATATTAGGAAATATTTCAAAAATACTGATGTAATTGTTAAAGTTAAGTTGAACACAATCAGCTGAACATACCCAGTCCACCCAAAAATCTAATGAGCTAGGTCACTGGAGCTCACCACTTAAAAATTAATAAAAATAAAATCAAAATAAGTACCTCAGTGTCTCACAGCTGTTAAAAGGCAAAACAATCAAGGCCACATTGCCTGAATCATAAGCTCTTGTTCTTCTGTCTTATCATCCAAAGCTCTTTCCTTTAGTGACTCAAGGTATTTGAGTAGGAAAAAACCTATGGTGCCTACGACTCATCTCAAAATTACTTAATTAAAGTGAATTAAAGTGAATGGTTAGCTTAATCTTTCTATTTAAAATAAAGTATAAATACAAAGCCATTCAAGGGCAACTCTAGAATTTCCTCATTTCAATCAATGCTTTAAAATATATTTAATGATCTAATAGACATATAGGAAACAATTTTCATTGACTAAAAAAGTTAAAGTATTATTGTTGCTATTTTTACACCAAAACTCTCCCAGTGATGGACACATAAGCGACTTTATAACTAACTTCATTATAGTCAATTAAGTCACATTTCTTCATCTTACTCATTTAAAATGTGTCACTCAAGACACAGAAATCGATGGAAGGTAATTGCCAATCTGAAGTTCTCTCGGGGCTAGAGACTACCTGGGGATAATGTCTCACTGGACACAGACTAGACAATAAATATTCATCCTTTAATGAGACCTATCTGTAGAATCTGGAGAGAATGTTGTTAGCCTCTCCTACAAATTAAATTTTACAATTCAAAATTCTACATCGTGCTAAGGTAAGTGACCATTCCTTAAATGTTCAACAAATGTCCGTGGAGCAAAGATAATTATTACTTTAAGTAAATTGTATCTTCACTGACTCCCTGTATGGTTTTCTGTTTGTGATGTATGTGGCCTGGGAAAATGGGTGGAAGATAGGCTTTTTGGATTTTTAGAAAATCCATGGTCTTATTTAGTAAGCAAGACTAAGAAAGTCAAACCTCATCAGCAAACCAAACCTTCATTGCACAGAGCACATACACAAATTCACACACAGCATGACTAACTTGCATTCTCATAATAATCAGTTCCAGGACATTATGATCTTGAGAAAGAAGCTGAATATTAAATTGTCATAGTGGTATTAATGCTAACAGCAGATAATAGTGGATACATTTAGCATATAATATACTCTGTAAATGGTATTGTCAATTATCTAGGTCAACTCTGGCTTTAACCTTCCAGTATATTACTATGCCATTGAGCCAAACAATGCATTTAGCTTACTTAAGACATTCAGTGCTGGTAGAAGATTCTCATATCTGAAGTAGCTGAATTTGCCTAACTCTGGATGCCATCTGTTTGACCACAGTACCATTTGAAAAGCAGCAAGAGAGAGCAAGGAGTAAGCTTTAATTTTTCTACTTAAAACAAAGTACACATAAAAAGCCATGTGTACACAGCTTTTAGAAACCTCAGCTTTGCCAGATGAGATTTTCTTTGTCAGATGAGATACACTCCCAGTGGGTCTGGGAGTATCTTAGTTCTTGATCCGAATCTCTCAAGAGAGTGAAATGGATCTGGAAAGCTCTGTCTGTTATCAAAAATTGACTATAGATGCCATCACACCGTTGCAGTTTCCATGGAGACTCAAGGAAAGAAAGGCCAAACTTTGATCCGATAACCTGTTTATGGATATACGATAGCCAGTCATTCAAAACATTAATAGATATGTCACTTTTGACGATCTTGTAATGGGACTTAGGCACCCAATTTTTAAAAATCAACAATTAATATTTCTATGTCCTCCTGATGTAGTTTTGGAGTTGATGAGTTTGAGGTGGGTGAAGTGGGGGGGGGGGTGAAGAATTGGGTTCAATCTGGGAAAGGTTTCTCCAGAGTTCCCCTTCAATTGGCACTGGTGTGTTTTCCTAGGCCAGTTTCTTCAGGAGTCAGAAATGTTATTTAAATTTAAGATTTATTAGGAAAAAGGCTAGAAAAATAAAGGACACTTGCTAGACACAAATAAGCAGGAACAGCTGCCCCCAAAGGGACAGGTTTGCTGAGAGAGGCCCACACAGTTGCTGGAGGGCAGCAATGAGGAGAACAGACTCTGATGAAAGAGGTCGTGAGGAGAAGCCCCAGCAAATGAAGGTCATGGGCAGGCAGAAGGCTGCTCCCTACAGGGGAACAGAGAGCTGGCAAAAAGGAACACTTGCATGGGCCAGGTGGGCAGAAAGAAGCCTGCTGCCCAGTGCCAATGCAGGGACTGAAATGATATCATCTATCTTTGGGAGGGGCTCACCCCATGGAGTGCTTTTCTGTTGTTGGCTTTGAATAAGCTGTAGAATTTGAAAGGGGCCAGATTTTTACAGTGGGCTCAATCTCCATGTCTTCATCTTCAGGTGTGTGGTCCTGACCCCCTCTACAACATCTGATAGCTGCTTGGGTTTTGTGCTTGGTGGTCTAGGAGTTAGGGCCTGAGGATCTTGGTTCCTGTAGCTGGGTCAATGGCTGTGCTAATCCCTACTACACCTGCCCGCAGCTCTTGGCATTGAATGAGCCAGGTTTCGGGTCCAGTGGTGGCTCCTTTCCAATTATTTCTATCCTTATCCTGCATTCTGCTATTAGATATTGTCATACCCTGGGGACAAAAATGATACAGAAAATCAGAAAGAACTCAAAGTCACAGAACTAGTGTAAGATTCACTGCTGCCGAACAATGCAATTGCATAAAACACACACACACACAATAACTTTAATTTACAAGAACAAGCATACATTATGAATCCATGATGTTAAAGAGAAGATAAATTTTGAGAAAACTATTGGGTTTTTTTAATCTATTGAAAAGCAATTCAAAGGAAACAAAGGGTCAGTTACTTGTTTTCATTAATTTCATACTCATGTCAGGCACCTTTTATATATATGTTGTATAAGTGGCTCACGCGTCTCCACAAATGTTGCTGGAATTTCAGGTTTTCAGGTTTAGCTCCCCAGCCAGGAAGGGATGCCAGGCTGCAGGGTCAGTGCTGAGTCCCAGCCCCTACCCCACCACTGGTGGTGTCTCAGGACAGGAATTGTGATGACTCTCATGCCAGCAAAGAGGAAAATTTGTTTAGAGAAATAGACATAAGGCAAAGATTATTAAGGAGAAAAAAGAAACAAGTGGGGCTTCACTCTAGTTTTTACCAGATTAACCATCAGCCGCCTGTGGTCAGGTCAGATCACTTACATCACCTGGAGCCCATCCAACTCCAAATGGCCCTTCAACTAGAACCAATTTTGAAGCCTCCACCATCCTCCTTCAGAGCTCACTTAGATCAGCCTAGGATGGAACCCCGAATGCTCCCCCATCAACACCACTGTCCCCCTTCCATGCCCATGTTCAGCAGGAAGCAGTTACAGGTTTAATCCCTGCATCTTGTCCTAACAGCAATCAGGAGTTCCCATGCATAGTGGGGAAACGCAATAGATTCAAGGTCAAATAGCATAGGGAAAAACTCCAAGCCATAAGGGAAGCTACAAGAATAGAGGCAGCAAATTCCAAAGGGGGGTTCACCAAGCACAGCAAGGGGTAGTAGGACATTCCTGGCCAACAGCTATAAGAGAGTACTTGAAGTAAGGACATTCTGGCGCCATGGCCGAAAGGCAGAGTGAGTGAGACCACTGAGAACTAGCTAGCCACAGAGACTGACTGGGCTTTAGAATAATCAGGGAAGGAAGGTCTGTATCCCTGAGACACAACTCTGCTCGGCTTCTCCCATCTCCGAATCCCACTTGGCTTCTGTTCCTTTTCTCCTTAGTAAACTTCTCCTTATGTCTATTTCTTGAAACAAATTTGCCTCTGTTAGCTCGCTGAACTGAGAGTCAGCAAGTTCCTGCTGCTGCTTCGTGAGACACCACCCATGGTGGTCTGATGGCCAGGCTCAGCGCTGTCTCCACAGCCTGGAATCCATTCCTGGGGGGACACTAAGCCTGACATTATGGTAAGCTGTGGCTTCTAACAGCAGCCCATGAATGACTGACAAAATGAAAACGAATCAACAGGAGTCTTTGATTTTAAATATATTATGCATTTTTTGTCTGTAACTAGAAATATTGGATTTTTTTCAACTCCTGCCATAGACATTGGTTTCAAACTTCAAATGTTCAGTGTAAAGGTAACATAGACACAGACTCATTATACAGGCTTTATTTATGTCCTGAACAAGAGACTTGTCTGTATTAAAATGCATTGTGATTTTATTCTTCTTCTATTTGTTTCCACAGGAGATTTAAGCTGTCCTTGATTCACTGATCACTCAGGACACCTCAGGACACACTCAGGAAATCGTCGATTTTGGCAGAGAAAAGCAGGATGTTGGAGAGTAATTATACCCCACCAACTGAGTTCCTACTTGTTGGGTTCACAGATTACTTACCTCTCAGAATCACATTATTTTTAATCTTTCTCATTGTTTATCTACTAACTGTGGTAGGAAATTTGGGTTTAATCATCCTGGTGAATACCAATACCAGCCTCCAAACCCCCATGTATTATTTTCTCAGCAACTTGTCTTTCTTAGATATCAGCTATTCCACAGCAATCACCCCTAAAATGCTGGTGAATTTCTTAGCATCCAGGAAAAGCATCTCTTACTATGGCTGCGCACTACAAATGTTCTTCTTTGCTTGTTTTGCTGATGCGGAGTGCCTCATCCTGGCCGCTATGGCCTATGACCGCTACTCAGCCATCTGTAACCCTCTGCTCTATTCCACACTTGTGTCTAAGAAGGTGTGTGTGTGCTTTATTGTGCTGGCATACTGCTGCGGGAGCTTCACCTCGCTGGTTCATGTCAACCTCACCTTCAGGCTGCCATTCTGCGGCTCCAATGTTGTCAATCATTTTTTCTGCGATATCCCCCCTCTCTTGGCTTTATCTTGTGCAGACACCCATATCAATGAGCTTCTGCTCTTTGCTTTGTGCGGCTTCATCCAGACTAGCACTTTTGTGATCATATTTATCTCCTATTTTTGCATCCTCATCACGGTCTTGAGCATCAAGTCCTCAGGGGGCAGAAGCAAAACATTCTCGACTTGTGCTTCCCATCTCGTAGCGGTCACTCTGTTCTACGGGACGCTCTTGTTCATGTACTTGCGTCCCACCACCAGCTACTCCTTAGACACTGATAAAGTAGTTGCGGTGTTTTACACTGTGGTCTTTCCCATGTTTAACCCAATAATCTACAGCTTCCGAAACAAGGATGTAAAAAGTGCCCTCAAAAAACTATTAGAAAAAGACTGGAGTCTCAAATGACTAAAAATTTCAATCACTTAAGAATACTCAAGGCCTACTCTTCCAATTTCATCATTAATACTATGCCACAGATATGTCAATTGTTTTCCAATTATAAAAATAGATTTCATCCTCACTACTTTCAAATGCCTTCATTCGTTCACAGAAATGTTTTATCCAAAATGTCCTTGCTCTGTGAAACATTCCTGAATTAAAATAATTAAACTCTATTCAATGAGTGTTTTCAAAATACTTTTTACATTGATTTGCTATATTCTTTTTTTTTATTCGCTATATTCTTTATTATACTGTAATGAAGGTATATGTTGACTTGTCCTTCAACCCATCTGTATTAGAAGCTTCTTGGAAGCATGAAATAAGTGAACTGGTTTACCAGCAAGTGTTCCATAATTAAAGCAGATGTTGTTCGTGTCTCATGTTCTAACCTTGGAATTCCCATAATTCACTTCAATGGGAAAAGCAAGTACTCTCAGTTACCTTCACCCAATAAAAAGACTACTGAAGTTGTTGTCATAATAGTTCTTCCCTAGTATCTGTGAAGGTCTGGCTATCATCATCTAAGCAAAGCATGATCTGGAGTGACTAAAAAAAAAAAAAAAAAGATTTGGTAAAATGAGGATGTGGGCTCTCCCTGCTGTCACAGCAGGTTAAATCACAGTGCTACTAGCCACAGCTGCTTCAGCAATTCAATCCCCATCCAGGCAGCTGACCCACATGCCGCAACAGACCTCTTCTGTCTCACCCACTGCTCCCCTCAGCAGTGTACTTCAGCAATCTGCCTGTTCTACTCCCCCCACTCTGTCTCTGGTGAATCCTCTCACTGCCCCTGTAGCTCTGGCCTGTACCTCATTTCTGAAATGAATAAATAAATCTAAAAAAAAAAAAAAAAAGGATAGTTGAGTCACCAACTATAGTGTATAGACCAGAATGACCAGAACATGCATTTGTCTTCATAGGAGGATTCGACATATAAGAACCCACTATCGAACATATGTGAATTCTTCAGCCGCTCACAGAAATGAATATCGTATAAATAAGACTGACATTTGAAATTACAGTGTAAGAACTTGAAGCAGTGATCAGTGAAAACTGTTTCCAACTGCGTGGGGTCAGAAAAATAGCCACACCTAAAATTCCACCTCCACATTCATAACTTGGGATAGCATTAGCTCTTCCTAAAACTTGACCAAAATCAAGAACCAGTGGTTTCTACTATATAGCTGCAAATATCTGACTTTGGACAGGACACTGATCTGGCGCCTCAGCTTTCATGATTAAGGCAGAAGCATTTTGCTTCTTGACTTTGACAGGGGGGCGGAGTTAAACTGTTGATAATGAAGTTGATGAAACGCCAGAATGTGCTGCCCTTAGATTCATAATCTCAGTTCTTTCCTGGGATTTACTGACTTGACATTGATCTGTAACTGGTTTCCATGAAACACTGTAAAAGGCAGTGTACAAGGGATCACTTTTAGATGGGTTGATCCTTACCTCTCCATCATATCTGAGAAAAAAAAAATCTGTGTTGGTTTTTTATATTAACAAGTGCTACTTGACATTTCATTAGTAAATGTATTTTCACAGAATTTATGTGCCACCATTTCGCCTACACTGGTCATCTGGTTTGAGAGATGGAATCTATTTATAGAGTTGTAACGGTAATTATTCTGTTATGATGTGTGCTTTTCCTTGATTTTTCTAGAATTCAACTCAGTTGTTCATTATATCTCACATCTTCAGTTATTCACACATGCATGTATAGATTAATTTTTTCCTCAGATGCTATAGTTGTCACAACTATAATTTGTTTCTACCTCAAGCAATAAAGATAGAATAATATACAATATCATAGTTGCCGATAACTATTGTATCACTCAGTATCCCAAGCAACCTGTTTGGCATTGAAAAGTAAAGACAGAAATACCTTAACTATGGGTATTTAATAAAAGGCTTATAGAATGAGGTAGAATCTGAATCTAGATCCATACAGAAAGTAGGAGGATATCTTTATGTCAAATGGGAATGAGGTGAGATGGCAGAGTTTATGTAGATTTAGAGAACGAAGAATGCAAAGCATAATCTAAGAATTGTATGTTAGTAATTCCTCTTAAACTTTTTAATTTCTAATCCTGACCTCAATAGCAGGTTTTTCTTTATAACCCTTCACTGATAACAGTACAAATTTATTATTTTTAAATTATGACTATGGCTGGAAATACTAATGTCTACCCTAGACTATCACCTTATAATTTATCTTTAAATTTATATGAAAATTAATTCCCTTCCCTTCTGCCCTCCTTCTTAGGTCTCCTCCTTTCCTCCTTCTCTCCCTTCCTTCCATACTCTTGCTTTCTTTTATTTTTTTTTTCTTATTTACTACTGATTTTCATGGGGGCATAGAGCAATACACTCTTAATTAGGATCTCTGAATTGCATGAGTTAGGTATATGGGAATCTGGAAATACCAAATTTTTCAGCATTTTCTCAGTAATTAATTAAAATTTTAGCATTTTCTAAGATATTATCAATGCATTAACCTTCAAATAGCATCCAATACACCTGGAAATTAAATAATGAGGACAGTAGTGGTTCTATCTTGAAATACTGGACAAATAATTCGCCATTTTTATTTATTTATTTTTTTAGGGATTGTCTCTAATTAACTTATTTTACAGAGAAATGATTTAAATTGACTACCCCTGGGCATGATAGATATTTGACATGAAAAGTGGTTGTATCAGAATTTGTATGTGTGATCTCATAGAAATTTATTATGAATGATCGTTAAATTGCTAGTTTGGGGAATATGACATCACAAATTATGTAAGTATTGTACTGAATCCATGCGTTAGGTAGAACAATACTCCTATTTTATAGGAAAGAAGACAGTTTTGACATTTTGCCATTAGGATATTTGACAATTTCTCTGCTAGAAACACATGACTGTAACATATTTCACTGGTCCGTAAAATTGTAGTCTTTTTATTGTGTCAGTATCTTAAGGTGTCTGTGTTTTCAAAAACACAGCCATGGTACAAGTTTTTATTTATTAAAGGAGCTCAGTTTTATCAATGAAGGCACAGAGGCATTTGCTGCACAGTGAATGAGAGGACCTGTGGGTATGTGATTAGTCTGGGTCTCCAGAGATTATAAAGGAGGCTGGTGATACAACCTGTGGACATCTGAGGTTCCCATCTCCACAGCGAGCTAGAGATTCTGGCCCCAAAAGAAAAGGAGGAATCTTTCATCATTTTTAAAAAAGCAGAAACAAGCAAACCTGTTTTAACAATAAATCCTCTATCCATCACAAAAACCTGGTCTTCTTCACTATCCTACCTAGTCCAGACTCAGCTTTGTTGTGAGTATAATTAAAGGGTAATACAGATTTATTTTGAGCTTTCAATATTTTCTGTTATCTCCCCATGTTAAAGAATCTATATAATTTTAGTATTGTTCCAAAACAGCCAGAAAGCAATTTTCTAACCTGGGCTTTTCATTTATTT
>NW_004567116.1:6752290-6782246 GCF_000260355.1 Condylura cristata | reverse complement strand
AAAATCTTGTTACTTAGAGTTTTTGTATGTGTATATTTGACCTCATTTTTTAATAACAGCTAAACATATACATTATGGAAAGTGCTTATTTTGAAAACCACTAATTCTCCTGATAGGAATTTGCCAGTGGACCATTTTTTACTATGAAAGATGCTCTGATTTCTCTCACAAATATACTTATCCCAACTCTACCCTTGCTCACTGATGATTATTTAAAGGGACTTTCTAAAGACCCTTTAGAGTCATAAATCTAAAAGAAATGACTGTAAAGGAATTTCATATTTTTTTAGACAAATTATGTTTTGTAAAGACATCGATCTGAAAGTTTGAAAAATGAGAGCATAGCATTAGATTATTAAAAAGTTATTTCCAGTGTTTCTTTTCCAAAAATAATGCTCACACTTAGTAGTATTCTACAGCAGTCCCTTGTTTTATCAGGCAGCTATTCCTGAGTGGTAGCAAAAACACTACCTTTGTGACAGGAAGCGTCTGTGCTCCATGTATAATTCTATCAGTATGCAAGCAAATCATCCTTGGCCCTTGGCAACACTTCTCTATTTATAGTTTTCTATCATGATGAAGCTATTATGCAAAACCTCAGTGGAATCTTACTGGAGTGAGGCTTGATTTCCCATTCCTTCCTGGCCTCCTCAATACAATTTCTGAGTTCATGTGTTGAGACTTACTAGCTGGTGGTTGTTACATTCACCACGTGATACTTTGTGCTAGTCAATTGAGCAGGAACTCCATTTTTCTTTCCCTTCTTTAATGATAAGTGGGCAAATTATAGAAACTCTAGAGTACTGTTTCCTCCGCAGTTTTTTGGTTTGCTTGTTTCTCATTTTTATTTATTTATTTGTATTTTAGCATACATGTTTCCTTCTAATAAGTCAGGGACAGAGCTCTTTGGGGAGAAAGGTCATCTCATGTGTAATAAACGTTAGTGGTGTGATATTCCCATTATCTTATAGACAAAATAATTTGCCAATAAGAAATATATGCCACAGTCCCTTGATTGCTAGTGTGTTTTTTTTAAGAACTTGAGCTTATTTTCAGATTATAAAACAATGATTCTATTTTTACAATCTGATTTTATTAACAACAAAAAACATATTTTTGTTACTTCCAATGAATTTATCTGTTTTCCTAGGATATAGTAAAACATATTCATTCTGCTAATCAAGTCACTGATTTAAAATTTAGACATGATCTAATTTATAATGTCAGTAAGCTATGCTCATAGAATAAAAATTTTGTTTTTTTTGAAATGCTCCCAGATTGCATCCTTAGCTTGTCAAGTAACTCTTGTCAACTTTCATGAGAACATAGCTCATACATTTTTTTGAGGTCTTTAGCATCTCACACAGTGTCTTCATAAAAGGCATGCTTGCTACTACCAAAGCCAACAATTTTTGGTAATATGTTATAATAGCAAAAGGAAGTATGCAAGCAACATAGTAGGTATTAGTGGTTTTGTATTCTTCAGGTAAATGCTTAGAGTTGAAATTGATGGATCATGTGGTAGATCTATTTTAAATATTTTCAGAAGTCACCATACTGTTTTTCATAAGAACTAGACCAGTTAACATTCCCTCCACGGGGTAAGAGAGCACTGTTACTTTTTGCTTACCCTTAGGACTGTTCTCTCACTTTCAATTCTCTTGGAGGACATGGTCATTGATCTCCTAAGTAGGGAAATGGAGTAGAGGTAGGCAGAAAAAAAGGGTTAATTTTGATATTTGAGTTATAGAAAGGAAGGGTTTTTTTTTAACAAGCTAGAATAATGGGTTAAATATATGTGAAAAACAAAAAGAGCTTAACCAGAGTTTAACAAAATAGTTCTTACTATGGAGTTATTCCTTGCAAGCAGAGGATTTGTGAATGTCAGACTTGGCGTGAGGTGTATCTGGGTTTGAATGTTCATGTACAAATTAATTTCTTCACCAATAGGAGTTCTTTATCCTAACTTTTGCAATGTGCAAACTGAGAAGCAAGGGATGCCATTAGCTCCAGATCCAAAAATCTGTGTCACTATAACTGGATTGCTTAGTACATATATGATTCACTATTGCAGTTAATTTCTTTCTTTCCTCCTATTACAGAGTAGATGAACAGTTTCTGTACTACCATGGATTCCAGATAATGGAGGAAATCAATTTTATTTTTCATCTGAGTGATATCTTATTCTGCAACCAAAGAATATAAGCTTGGCTACATGGCAGGTTGGAATCATACAGGTGTGAAGGAATTCCTCCTGGTAGGTTTAACTGAAAATCCTAACTTGCAGGTCCCCCTCTTTTTGCTTTTTTCCCTTATTTATTCCATCACACTGGTAGGTAATTGGGGAATGATTATCTTGATCTGGTTAAATAGCCAACTTCACACTCCAATGTACTTCTTCCTGAGCAACCTCTCTTTTTGTGATATTTGTTACTCTACTGTGTTTGCTCCTAAGATGTTGGTCAATTTCTTATCAAAACACAGGGCCAGCACTTTTTATGGCTGTGTTCTACAGAGTTTCTTTTTTGCAGTGTATGTAACCACAGAGGGCATCCTCCTATCCATGATGGCTTATGACCGCTTTGTGGCAATAGCTAATCCCTTACTGTACACAGTCATAATGACCCAAAGAGTGTGTATTCAGATGGTGCTTGCATCTTATTTGGGCGGGCTCATTAACTCCCTGACACACACCATAGGTCTGCTCAGACTAGACTTCTGTGGTCCTAATGTGGTGAATCATTATTTCTGTGACATTCCCCCACTTCTGAGGCTCTCTTGCTCTGATGCCCATAGCAACGAAATGCTGCTTTTGATATTCTCTGGGGTCATCGCAATGTTCACTTTCATCATTATCATGGTCTCCTATGTCCGCATCATCATTGCCATCCAGCGAATCCGCTCAGCAGAGGGAAGGCGCAAAGCCTTCTCTACCTGTGCCTCACACCTGACTGCTGTGACCTTATTTTATGGGTCTGTGACCTTTAGTTACATCCAGCCAAGTTCTCAGTATTCTTTGGAACAAGAGAAGGTCTCTGCTGTGTTTTATACATTGGTGATCCCCATGTTAAACCCACTGATTTATAGCTTGAGGAATAAGGACGTGAAAGATGCCGCGAAAAGATCAATATTGCGGAAGAGAACCTCTGCTTAACTCAGTACATCTGTGCTTTTGCTACCTAGAATTAACCTACAAATAGTTTTAAGATTGTATCACAGATACAATCAGAAACAAAGCCATAATCTAGATATTCTCGTGAAATCTGAGACTTGAGTGTTGAGTTTGACCTAAAGATCGAGAATTGCTCGATCTTGGTATTTCATGGTTGTATAAATTAAATTTCATTCTCTCAAGAATTAATACATCTGTATTATAACAAATTCTCATATAAATTCTGAAAGAACTCACCATGGATTTAAGAGAATCTGATACTGGTTCAATCAAAAGAATACTCCAAAATATGCATTATCAAATACTTTGCTATCCGAGAGGAAAATCAAAATGGTGTCTCTGTTTGATTTCCTTAGACTCTACCATTATTTTTATTCTAAATTGGGCATCAAGTATGTAAAAGTATGTGTTTCTCCTTCATATTTAAATCGTATATCTTCATGCTATCTTAGAACAAGTGAGCAGAAAAAATAACTCTCACTACCTATAGTTTATTAATTCCACACCACATTTATATTGAGTTCTTTTGTTTTTTTAAAGATTTATTTATTTATGCACACAGAACTGGGGTACAGGCCAGAGGCTAAGGGGCAGCGAGAGGCTTCACCAGAGACAGAGTGGGGAGCAGAACAGGAAGATCAACGAAATACACTGCTAAGGGGAGCAGCAGGCGGGTCAGGAGAGGTCTGCCACTCCATGTGGTCACCTCCAGGGCAGGCGGGAATCGAACTCATGCGGAAGTGGCTTTAGCTTCTTAGTGCTGTGCTTTAACCTGCTGCACCACCAGGGAGGGCCTATTGATTTCTTTCATTAAGCCAGTTACTCTGTGAGATCAAACCTAAAGAGAATTAGGTTTAGGTTTGGAAAGAACATGACAAATAAGGAGAACTGTTTAAAAATTTTAAAAAGAGAATATAACACTAAAACGGAATTTTTAAGCAAAAGAAACATGTAAAAAGGATGTTAAGTTATTTAGTATCCTATGTAATAAGGCCCTTTGATGATTGAATAAACTGGGTTAACACTCTCTCACTCTTATAGTTAATAAGTGAAGACTAAATGAAGCGATGGTAGTATTATCAACATATTAAGAAATTTAAAAATTGGGTGAAAAATTATTCTAAGACAATAAAGAAAATTATTCTGAGGCTAAGGAATATATATAAAAATAAACGCAGTTAAAACATGGCTTATGAAAATCATTTGATAAATAATTACGTCTTAAAAGAAATAGTATTTTTTTTATTATTATTTATATGACTAGAAGATTTTGAACCTGTGTATGATAATTTGGTAAGGAGAACAATGAACTGAGAAAATCTACTGTCTTTCGGATATTTGTTGTGTTTGTTGTTGTTGTTGTTGTTTTATTAGTACAGAACTGGGGTACAGGCCAAAGATGCGAAAGGTGAGAGGATTCACCAGAGACAGAGTGGGGAGGAAAAGAGGCCGCCTGACGAAGTACACTGCTGAGGGGAGCAGCGGGTGGCTCAGGAGAGGTCTGCCGCGCCATGTTGATCTCCAGGGCAGGCGGAGAATCAAACATATGCGGAAGTGACTTAAGCTTCTTAGGCCTGTGCTTTACCTGCTGCGCCACCAGGGAGGGCCTGTCTTTCGGATATTTGAAGGAAGAGATTTCTGAGACAAGCGATAACCGAATGTATAGCCAAAGAGGTAGGATATTTCCTATACTGTTAAAGAAAAACACCAAAAATATCAGAACTAGAACAAAGAGAGAAAGAGAGGTAAAGCCAATAGATGTTGCCAGAAGGGAGAAGGGGACCAGATCATGGAAGGTACATGTGGAACTTTGTATATGAGTGAAGACAAAAGCAAGGGAATGTATCATGGAGACATGCAGAAGAGTCACAAGATCCCACTTCACAGCTGGGCAAGCTCACTCTGGCTACTGCCTGGATAGTAAGTGCACCATAAAATGGCAAGAGTGAAAGACATCTAAGCAGGAGACTGCACAACGGTAAAGGTGAAGTTATGGTATGTGTGAGACCAGCGTCAGGAGACACACAGACACAAGATGCTTTTTGATATTAAACCTGGCAGGAAGTGAGGGGAAATGATGAGGTAAAGATGGAAGGAGAGCTAGATAGAGAATATTTCAAGTACATCTACAAGACAAAGGTGATGACGTTACAGGATCAAGCAAAATTCTCAATATACATCAAAGGATGTGGAGTACCAGACAGATGCAAATGTAGATATTGATACAGATGAAATGTAGCCACAGAATTTAATATGACTTTAGTATATTTAGAAAAATCTGAATTCTCCAGCAAAAATAAAAAATAAAAAATTTAAGGATCTGTCATGGTCAAGGTTCTCAAACATATAAATAATATTAGTCAAGAATTTTTAAATATAACTTTGTGGTATGGCACACTGAACAATTTTTTGGGTATTGTGAGAAAATGTATTATCTAGTATTAGATCACAAGCCTTTGGGAAACTAGAATGTGTACTGGATATTATTGAATACTATATTATTATTATAAATAAATACATGTATAAGTGGAATATACTATACATATTTAAGTATAACATATTGCTATATGCTATATATATTATATAAATAAACTGCTTCGAAGAGTGATATATTTATCAATTCCAAATGGTATTTATAAGGGATCTTCATGAAATTTTTATTATTTTTGAACCTCTTCTATAACTTTGATATGTTTCAAATTTTAAAAAAGTGCTTATAAAATGACAGGAATACTTTTACTTCCGTATGGTTAAAGAAGCTTGTGATCAAACAGCATTTGTGTAAAATTAACAAAAAGACTAGAAAAGACACTGATGTTATCCCTTGAGGAAAAGGGTTCATAGCTACTAAGGTACAGAAAGCTGGACTAGCTTAGAAAACAGAAAGGTGTCTGGGCTCTCCCTCGTGGCCCAGTGGGTTAAAGCACAGCACTAAGAAGCTTAAACCCCTTCTGCATGAGTTCAATCCCCGCCAGTCCCAGAGGTGATCCACATGGCACAGCAGACCTCTCCTGACCCACCCGCTGCTCCCCTCAGCAGTGTAGTTCGTCGATTTGCCTGTTCTGCTCCCCACTCTGTCGCTGGTGAATCCTCTCACCCTCCGTACGCTGGCCTGTACCCCAGTTCTGTATGAATAAATAAATAAATAATTTTTAAAAAAAGAAAAGAAAACAGAAAGGTATCAACTAGAACTAGATCTGACTTTCTCATTGACTCAGAAGCTGGAGATTCAGGAAGTGCAACTTTCTCAGCCTGCAAGTGCTGGATTAATAATCTCCCACCAGGCAAGGAGCCTGCATCAAACAACAGTCAACGGCCCCCAAGATAGGACTGCAGTTTGAAGTTGTTAAAACAGGAGGCTAAGTTCATTCCTCCCAAGAGTTAAAAGTAAACTTTCTGGAATATTTAAGGGATAGAGAAGAGAGGGGGAGATGGACCCCATCTTTTGATTAACATGAGAAATTTACATTCTTAAAACAGGAACAAATGAGGTAACCTATGAGATATAACTTCTTATCAATTCTGCACCAGCCTAATTACCAATTAAATTGCCACTACCAGTTTCTCATTCTTTATACCATTCTAGATATAAATAAATAAATAGATAACTAAATAAAACATGAAAGACTACATGTTGGAATTAAACAATGACTACAAAAAAATACTATAATTGACCTCTGACTTGTGCCCCAGTTCTGTATGCATAAATAATAAATAAATCTTAAAAAAATAAAAGCAAAACCCAGCTGCACCATTTATAAGACTCACTTAAGCTGTAAAGACAGATACAGCCTTCAAGTCAAGAGATGGGAAATGGTCCTCTAAATTAATGCAAAATTTAGAAGAGCAGCAAGTGCTATCCTTGGAAAATTAGAAAAGCATAATCCACACTGAGGTGAAAAGAGTCAATAGAAACGATTTCTCAGTGACCCAGATGTTGGGCCAAACAGAACAGGAGTACTAAGTCGCCATTATACTCCGGCAAATTAAAGTTTAGAATATCACCAATACCAACTACTACCCCTGACTCTATGAGCTTTAGGAATTTAGGAAATTTATCAAAAAATATATATTTTTCTATAAAGATTATAATAGGTTTTATCATGCCTTGCTCTAAAACTTTAAAACCTACTGGTTTGGTTTCATATATGTGTATATATGTGAGTGTGTGTTTGTTTTCTGATAACCACACAGCCTCAGTTATAATGTGTTCTTTTGAGAAGACTTCCCTTGCTAAAATTCCCAACCGACATCTTATCAATTCCCCTGCATCCCTCCCCAAGGGATCATGCATTCTGTTTTCCCCTACATTTGTCCCACATTTCATTCATTGTTACAGTCAGGAAAATAAATGCCTTAAGGGAGCCATTAAATTCTTAAGAGTTTCCTAAATCCCTCAAGAAACAGAAAAGCTTTTAATATATTTTTATGTCCTTCTGATCAGCTGATCTTCAGGGACCCAATTCCACCTGCAGGTCATGAACTTGTAAGGGTCAGTATTCCAATCCCATCTGGACCCTAATCTGAGGCAGAATATCGCCTGAGAACGCGAACTGATGGTGTCTACCACACCCTAGAGACCCATCACTGATAAAATTTTACCAATTGACTTTTGTTTCCACCTAAAGAAGCTGTATCTCTCTCGTTAGAGGCTATCTGGACTAATCTTACAATATTTTAGGTTACTGACTGCATGCTTTCTCATTCTTAATTCTGAGACTCCCCAGATAGTCAGTTTTTGGTAAATCCTATCCTGAGCACAAATTTTCTTAAATTGGATGTTCACTAACCTCCATGCAACTTAGGTTCCAGTTCCATCACCATTATATTTACTCCTTAGCTTGTCAACATTTAAAGACTGGAATACCTATTCACAGCCATTTTGGCTTTACGATCTGATAACCATGATTGAAACCATTATTCTACTATTGCTTAAAATGCACGTATGGACAGTTTCTTTAGTTATTCTAGGCCACCTAAGTTGTGACTAAGAACATTTAACATTCGTTAACTCATTAACTCACATAATGACAAGGGATAATAGTTGTACCTGAGACATACTAGGCATTTAATAAATAGAAACCATTCCAACAAGGATCCTGCTTAATATTCGATTGCCAAAGAAAAAGAAACACTCTTGTTAATAAAATTAATTATAATATTTCTCATGCCTTAGTCTGTTTTCATTGTTGCTCCATTTTAAAATCACTGCAAATTTTCTCTTAAGTCTCCTAGGTGACTTAATTTCCTTTCTAACCTTTTCACATTTGCCTCCCATTTCTCCCTGTCCGGATCTTCCCATATATTTTTTATTTTATCCTCTAGGTATGCAGCTACTCAGTATTTCTAAAACTTACTTTTATGTTCAGTCAATGTAGGGACAAAAAAAAAAAATGTTGAACATTGATATTTGACTTAGTGTCTTTTTAAAAAAAAAAAAGATTTATTTATTTGTGCATACAGAACTGGGGTACAGACCAGAGGCTCAGGGGCAGTGAGAGGATTCACCAGAGACAGAGTGGGGAGCAGAACAGGCACTGACTAAGTACACTGCTGAGGGGAGCAGCAGGTGGGTCAGGAGAGGTCTGCCGTGCCATGTGGTCACCTCCCGGGCAGGCAGGAATCGAACTCATGGTTCTTAGTGTGTGCTTCAACCCGCTGTGCCACCAGGGAGGGCCTGACTTAGTGTCTTAATTGATTAAATAGCCCCTGATAACAGGCAACCTACTGTATGAAAACACACACCCCACACATTTTTTAAATTATTGCTATCACTTTTGTCTTGTCTTACATTGAAATGGATATACTTTCCATATGTATATTTATCAAGATAATACTGTCTTTATGGAAGCACATGGCCATCAACAAATGGAATTTTCATCCTCAGAATTAAATGTATATTAAACATAATAGGTATTACAATTAATTTATGTAAGTCATAATTATAAACACTGGCAGAGTTCATTTTTAAGAGTCCAGATTTTCCTTGTATAGCCAGCCGCCTATAAGTAAGACAAAATCAGATGCAGTATTTTTCTCTAAAAACGTGAAAATGCTAAATACCTGAATGGCTACACTTTGGGAAGATAGTACGGGGGCCTGATTTTCCTGATTCTCTCTTGAACTGTTTTAATGAAATGAATGTTCACAGCATCACTGGGGACTCCATCCTCCAAAGACCCTGAGCCAAATATAAACACAAGTCAGGAAGCAGAGAGAAGGGGCAAACTTCCTTACAACGCAGGTAAGTGGTATGCTTATGTGCTCTAACCAAGGTATTATAAATACCTTTTTGATTTTCAAAAACAACTCTCTATCAATCCCATGAAGAAAAAGAATGGGAAGATAAAGCATGTGCCTCAAATTCTTTTTAATAATTGAGAAAGGCAAATGAGTAGTAGATGATGACCAAGTCAACTAGTTCTCTTGTAATATTTAGTGATTTTATTCTGTATGTCTTCAGCTAGCTGTGTTTAAGTTTCAGTAACTACATATATATATTTATGTAAATTGCATGAGGGAATTTATTTAGAGAAATTCTTTAACAACTAAGATTTATGTATTATTATAAATTGTTGAATTTTGTTAAATCTGGAAAAGAACAAGGATGTATTGAACCAGAGTTAATTTTTAGTCTCAAAGATTGGCTTATTTCTGTAACTGGCTTTACAGCCAAGGAAATGCTACATCAAAGGCAGCCCACTGAAAATGAATAGTTCTTAAAGGAAAATTTAAGAAAAACATGAAATCTATAAAATAAGAAATACATCAGCAAGAGCACAAACTGATATGTTTAAAAGCAAAGTTAATCAAGGCACAATTCACAAACCCAAATTAAACAGACAAACAAAACAGCAACGAACCAACAATTCCTTTGTCAAAGCATGCCGGTCTCTATTTTCTTTATGTGTCAATTCAGTGCCAGGCCATTTTCACACATTTTCTTATTTAATCTCACAACTCTGTCTTCAGGACCATTCTGCATACAACTCATAAGTAGAGTAGAAAACTAAGAGTTAACCATGAAATCGCAAGGTCAGGTAGTACAAAGGACTAGTTGGTGTTTTTTGCCTCTTGCATTTCCATAAAACAGACACATTCTGGGCTAATTTGTAGCGCTACCTGAGTAGCTAAACTTTCCATCACATTTAGTATAAGGAGCAGAAGTAAGCCTGATTTTCTCACTCTTTCTTATCAGAGAAATACAACCCCGAAATGTAGATTATGAAACAGCATATTCACATGACTTCTGTGAAAATATTTTCAGTTGTCAGATGAGCCTGAGACATTGTCTGCGTGTCTTTCTCTTACTGTTAACTCACAAAACAGAATGTTATATATTGCCTTAAGTTCTACAGAAAGCTCCCCTTAAAAAAGTTTTTAACCAAGTGTTTCCCAAACATATGAATCTAACTTTTCACATATTTTGGGTTATGTGATAAAATCTAAAATAAACCTAATGTGTGTGTGGATCTCACTTTTCCTAGAAAAAAAGCCAGCTCTACATGGAATTTGTCAAAAGCATATATACATGGCTCTCGAATAATATTTGAGACTTTTTGACTATAGAGATTAAAACCTGGCAAAGTTTTCTGCACAATCTTAATAAAAAGAAAATTCTGTTATGGACTAATTCAAAGCATCATGTAGTAATGCTGTAGAAAGTCAATAATGATCACTGAGTTGGGAGAGTAGTAAAGAATGACTTACTGGAGCAAGTGACTTTTACTAAATAAGTAGTATCATTACAGTAAGAAATGTTTGAGTTGTTTCCATTCTCTCTTCTAGACACCTTTGCCATTTTCCACTTGTATGGATAATCTATAAATGCATTCATAATGATATTATGCACACATGTGTGTATACGTAAATGCTTACACATGCAGATGCATAAAACATGTACATATATAAGTATATGCATATTCTAAAAAAGTTCAGTGTATGTTTTTAGTTAAAAGATTTTAGATCCTTTCAATACATTTTTTTTAATCTTTGATTTCCTGAGCTAGATACAATTACCTAAATGTACTTTTCATGTCCTCCTTGTTAAAGGATGTTTTTTGTTAAATTAGGAGACCTTTGACTTGTGTTCTGGGAATCTTAGAATTTACTATTATCCAGTTTCCATCTCCTGGACTCTTTCTGTTAAAGACATCCCTATTAGGAATCTCCAAGGGGATTTAAATTTCTCCAGAGATTTTTATGTGGTGTTTAATGCCATTTTTTATCTTCCAGTGAGAGGTTGATCAAAGTTTTGATCAGGCTCAGTTTTCATACTTGTGAGAACCTTGTTCACTGTGGGTTATTATTACTGATAACTGAAACTGTGCAATTTCCTGAAGATGCCATTAGATGGAAATCATACAGTGCCGCTGTCCTCTGTGGTTACTTCCTTTTTCCTTCTCATTCCCTGCAGATCAGCCTTACGGAGCCACATAAATGGCTGATAAAAACGTCAGTGTGATAACGGAATTCATCCTCCTGGGGCTGACTGATAGCCGTGAACTGAATACTGTCCTTTTTGCGCTGCTTCTCCTGCTCTATCTGGTGACGGTGCTGGGCAACGTCTGGATAATGGCAATAATTCTGGGGAGCGCCCAGCTCCATTCTCCCAAGTACTTTTTCCTTAGCCAGTTGGCTTTCCTGGATGTCTGCTATTCTTCGGTTTTCATTCCTAAAATGTTGGCGAACTATGTAGCAGGACAGAGGGTCATCTCCTATCACGGCTGCCTCCTTCAGTACTCACTGGTCAGCATGCTCCTCACCTCCGAGTGCTTCCTGCTGGCTGCAATGGCGTATGATCGCTACGCCGCCATTTGCCGCCCACTTCACTACAAAAGGCTCATGACCCCTGCTCTCTGCGTCCACCTGATCACTGCCTCCTACTTACTAGGTTGTGCCAACTCACTCACCCACCTGAGCAGCCTGCTCAGTCTGTCCTTCTGTGGGCCCAATGTCATTAACCATTATTTCTGTGACATTCCAATGCTCTTTCAGCTTTCCTGTTCTGACACCCAATTCAGTAAGGTTTTATTTATTGTCCTCTCTGGGACGACATCGGTGACTACCTTTCTGATAGTGGTTAGTTCCTATCTGGGAATCCTTGTCACTATCCTGACCATACAGTCTACAGGGAGCAGATGGAAAGCCTTCTCCACCTGTGCTTCCCACCTAACAGTAGTGACACTCTTCTATGGAACGGTGATATTTACTTACCTGGGAACCAGTTCTAGCTACCCCCAAGAGAGGGCCAAAATCCTGTCTGTGTTTTACACACTTCTGCTTCCGGTGCTAAATCTTCTGATATATAGTGTGAGAGACACAGAGACCAAGGAAGTGATGAAAAGGGTCATTATGAGAAAAATACTTGCTCAGTTACCATGAATTTTCTATCCGAAATGTTTAAGGAATGAATGTTGCTATAGGTAGGTCCAGTATTAAATATCTGTGGGGATTTAAATATCAGTTGGAGAAGGTATTTTCAACCTCTGGCCTGTACTGCAGTTCCGTATGCATAAATAAATAAATAAATCTTCAAAAGAAGATGGTGTAAAGGTACACTCATTGCCAACTTTTGGAGATATACATTGTATATATAAGGTTGGTGTGTGTATTTGTGTGTGTGTATGCATGCACACATGCAAAAGTAAATACATACACAATACTTATGTGCAAGTCGGTTGTCGGCATGGTGGCACCAGCCTCTAGTCCCAGCTACTGGGAAGGCAGAGGCCAGAGGATCGCTTGAGTCCAGGAGTTCTGGATTGTAGCGTGCTATGAGGATTGGGTGTCCGCACTAAGTTCAGCATCAATATAGTACAAGCAACAATTTCCCTCTCCTCTTTTTAGTTTTACTATTTGAGGGCCTGTAAGTGAAGCTAACAAAAGACAGTTTAACGGGCAAAAAGACAGGTTACTCATGCATATGAGTGCAGCAAAAAAAAATGGTTATTCAATAATTATGGAAGGGGCTTATACACCCAATTTAAGGAAAAAGAATGAATAGGTGGGAAGTCATCTATGACAAGAATGAATGGGATTTTAAGAGAGAAAATAGGAAATAAGAAATTTTGTGATGTGATTTGTTTATGCAGATGTAAGTAGTTAGTATCTTCTCTCTTCTTCTGGCAGACAAAACTCTTCCAGAGGCAGAATATTTAGGAAATCCTTCCTTTCAGAAATCCTTGCCTTTAGTCAGGAAAATCCTGGAAAAGTTTTTATACATCTATTGAATACCAGTTGTCTTCAGGTAAGACTAATTTACACCACTCTAAAATTTCTATCCCTTCAATTCCCAAATAAGAATTTTGAATTTCTACTAACTTCCGATGTAAAAAATAGCCACCATCTTCGACAGATTGATTAGTTAAAAATGTGATCTTCAGGGCCCTCCCTGATGACACAAGAATTAAAGCGCAGCATTATGAAGCTGTCCTCAGCCACTGCAGGGCCAATTCAATCCCTGGCTGGGAGCTGACTTACATGGTGTGGCAGAATAGAACACTCCTGACCCACCTACTGCTCCTCTTAACTGTGTGTTTCAGTACATCTGCCTGTTCTGCTCCTCACTATGTCTCTGGTGAATCCTTTTACACCCACACCTCTGGCCTGTACCCCAGTTCTTGTGTGCATAAATAAATAAATCTTTTTAAAAATGTGATCTTCAGTTTTGGTAAAGAAGATAGATAAACCATAGGTGACATCAGGCAGACACACACAGAAACATGTCTGCACCCATAGGAACACACCACCTATGACAACTGGTGACAGTGAATTGTCTTCCTTCTTTTCAATGAAAGAAGAGCTAATTAGTTTTACAAATGAGAGGAAAATGAGCCCATGGAGTTAAAAGTTTACACAAAACAAAACACATCGATATTTAAGAGGTTGACTTCAAACAAACATATACTAGCTTCAAATAAAGATTTCTCTAGGGTATTACTCTACTTTGTTAGGACCTTGTTTCTGGTAAGACTTTTATGCTTTTAAAATTAAATTTTATAACATATAACTGATTGTGGTCTCTTTGTTTGGATGTACAGCCAGCCTGATGATGTGAGTCTGATTTTGTTGATATTAGGAGTTTCCATTGGTGATGCAATGCTAACAATATGTACCTATATCTATACTTCTATAAATCTATCCTCTATCAGAAGGTCTACCTATGGTTTTAGGTCCCTCTTCATCCAATAATGGTCAGACAATTCAAAATTATGGTTTGCAGCTCTGATCCCCTCCCTCATATATCTGTTCCTTTTGTCTATTCCTGAATTCTATTTCTTTGTAGTAAAAGGACAATTCATTAAGTAAAACATACCCTGAATTCTGTGACTTCTTGAATAAATTAACTGATCCCAAGGAAAAGGTTGTGGGAACCTCTGAGTACAACCAGCTAACAACCTGGCTTTACTCTGCTTTTTGAAAGAAAGAGGAAAGACTTTGAAAGCCAATCTGTAGCTCCTCAGGAGAAAGCAATAAACAGTAAAACATGCAAAGTAGCTCTGACAAATGATCTCCTAATATTCTTGTGCATTAAGCAGTCTTTCCCTCAGAAAATTAGAAATCTACATAAAAATCGATTTCATTATCATGAATTGATGGCACCTGCACAAGATTTTTTTTTTTATTAAAGATTTATTTATTTGTAACTGGGGTACAGGCCAGAGATGAAGGGGTGGTGAGAGAATTCACCAGAGACAGAGTGGGCAGCAGAACAGACAGATGGACGAAGTACACTGCTGAGGGGAGCAGCAGGCGGGCATGAGAGGTCTGCTGCGCCATGTGGTCACCTCCGGGGCAGGCGGGTATCGAACTCATGCGAAAGTGGCTTTAGCTTCTTAGGGCTGTGCTTCAACCCATTGCGCCCACCAGGGAGGGCCCTGCACAAGAATAGTTTAATCTCCTTGCTACTTCATCACTTTCCAGATATTCCTGTGCATCCTCATCTTTACACAAGGCATCCTCAACACAATATTTCACTCTTCTTGTCATATTTTATTTAACTTTTTTTCATAGTTAAGGAAACATTGGACTTGACTATAGAAAGAAGTGAGCTTTTGTCTAGTTAATTATCAAATGTTTGCTAACATCAATGCTGTTACCTTCAATATAAAATAAAATAACAAGTACACAAAGGTATTAAAACAAGTGACACAACTATTGCTAAGTGGATAAGTCAGGTCACTGACAAATCTGAACAAGCAGCCCAAGATGCCTCAGAATATTTATCAGTAGATGAACTTTTCAGAAAGGAAGACAGCTGCGTGCACTAACCAACACATAGTACATGAAATTATGGGTTCATGAAAAGTTTCATGATATCCTATCAAATTTTCATGATAAAATGATGACTGGATGCTGATATACAGAATAATAATAATTATACATTTCTATCAATATACAAACAGACTATATAAAAAGAAAAATATGTTGGGGAAGTTTAAAACAATGTTGCATCAACTTGAATTATTTTCATTTTTTTTAAATTTAGCTTTATTTTCTTTTTCTCCTATGTATATGCTTTATCCCTCTGGTAATATCACATTATAAATATAAAATATGTCATTGTGAAATATAAATCATTCCATCCCTAACAGTTTCAGTAATAATAATTCAGTAAATACATACAAAGAGTTTCTTTACATCTGCAGTCAAACTGAGACAAAAAGGAAAACAAACCAGTTGTTTAATAGGTGGTTTCTAAGGGACAAAACATAACAGAGCTATATTGAAACCTTGAGCATTTATGTTTGGAAGCTTGCCAAATAATTTTCTTTAGTAATTGGTCTCTCAAGGATCATCAGACATTATGTGATCTCCCATCCCCAATATATGAGGAGCCTGGAATTATCAGCAGGAGACACAAGGCAACTCTGTTCCACTTATGTTCCCAGTAACACCCGAAGAAGCTTTAAGGAGATCCCTTCCAGGCAAACTTCCACTTAACCAGGACCTTAACAAAATCCCTGGGTTGATTGATTTTTTTACATCAGAATAAGATGAGTGCACCAAAACTTAAAAAGCACTTGCCTCTAAGTAAACATATACTATATTTCAGAAATTTCCAACTCAGATGGTTTTCATGTTTTATTTGTGAGGAAAATTTTAGAGTGAATTATTTCTAGGCTGATAATATTGGATGAAAGCTTTGCTTTTTTTGCTACCAGCCTTGGCTCACAGTAAGTATTCCACCCCGAATTAGAGGGTTTTAGGTAGAGTCAAATAAATGTGGACACATATCAGGATGATATGCATACATGTGTTGTTTAAATCTTAACGCCTAAGAGATGCCTGCATTTGGGCTGACAGAAACAGAGTTGATTGAATCAGGGACTTCAAGCCTTGTCAATAACATAGAAAATAATTTTGGAGGAAATTTGACTTAAATGATCAAAGTAGGAAAACATTTTAATTTCTAGAAATTGGTATTATTATTAATTAATATTAATTAAATAATAAACGTCAGTGTACTTTAAGGTTGAAATTCATCATTAATATTACGTAATATTAGTCAGGTTTAGTAAATAAAGCCTCAATATCATGTTTCTATTATAGCTGTTTTATATATAACTTTTTTTTCAGGGGTGCTGAAAGTAGTTATAATGGGGAACAAGTTACTGATAAGCACTTTGCAGTCAGTTATCTTGTAGTCTTGCAATATCATCATGTAGTAGCTCTGACTCCAGACAGATATCTTGAATAGTCCTTATCTCTTTCCAGTGTAAACAGTATGGATAACAGTGACACCTGCAGTATGATGATATTGTTATGAGGAATAAAAATTACATTAAATATGGGCAACCTTTAGAATAGTGTCACAGTCATTCTATTTACGTACGTATCAGGTTTAATTACATCATCTACAATTATCAAGTAAAACTATTTCTTTATTTGGCTATCAAATTTGGTTTCATTCCACCATATTCCACAAACCCCTTGTCATTAAAAAAAAAATAGAAATGTGCAACAAATTACAGGAGCCAGGTTATTCGTACAAGAACAACTATTTTTGTTATTAAATTGAGGTAATATTTTCATACAACTATCAATATTGCCACTGAAGTAGTCCCCCACCAAATTGCGCTAGAGTGCATACTATCCAGAGTGCATTGGAAAAACTAACATTTCTGAAGATATTGCTGCCAAGTGTCAACTCTGACTTCTCCACAGGTAAGCCAGTGGAGCATAATGCGTAGATGGAATAAGACCGACGTGCCTTACTTCATCCTTATGGGCCTGACAGATGCTGAGGACATCCGGCTGGTGCTCTTTGTGCTGTTTCTGCTGATCTACCTGGTCACCGTGCTGGGGAATGCGGGCATGATAACAGTCATCCGCCTGGATGCCCAGCTGCACACCCCCATGTATTTCTTCCTCAGTCACCTGTCTTTCATTGACCTCTGTTATTCATCTGTCATCACCCCTAAAACAATAGGGAACTTACTGTCCTCCAACAAGAAGATTTCTTATGCAAGTTGTTTCACTCAAATGCATTTTTTTATCTTCTTTGGTGGCACTGAGTGTTTTCTTCTGTCCTCCATGGCTTATGACCGCTACGTAGCCATCTGCAATCCTCTCCACTACCCGGTCGTCATGTCCACAAGACGCTGCTGGGCGCTCCTTGCTGGGTCCTATTTGGTAGGTTTTGCAGATTTTTTAGTCAACAGGCTATGCATGAACAGATTACATTTCTGCAACGCCAATGTAATCCATCATTTCTTCTGTGACTCATCTCCAATTTTAGCACTGTCATGCACTGACACCCATGACATGGAAATTATAATGTGCATTTTTGCTGGCTCAACACTCATGGTCTCTCTCATTATGCTGTCAATGTCCTATGTGTCCATTCTCTCCACTATCCTGAAAATTAATTCTGCTTCAGGAAAGAGAAAAGCCTTCTCCACCTGTGCCTCCCATCTCTTGGCCGTCACCATCTTTTATAGCACCATGACCTTCACTTATGTAAGACCAAGTACATCCTACTCCCTGGGAAAGGACCAGGTGGCTTCTGTGTTTTACACGATCGTGACCCCCATGCTGAACCCACTCATTTACAGCCTCCGCAACAAAGAGGTGAAAAATGCTGTCCTGAGAGTCCTGCAGAGGAGAGAGGACTCCAGGCACTGGAAATAGTGATGCTGAGGGTTTATCTCCTCTTCTCTTCTTCCCCTGTAGGGCTTTTCCTTAAGGTTTGTCTAAAATCATTGACTCCCGTTTTGCTTGCATTTCTGTTATATCACTAAATATGATCTTGGGCATTTCCAGTATGTCTTTAGATAATCATGTTGCAATGGACTTATAAAAAAAGTTTTAACAAATAGTTACATTTAAGGGAAACTTAGGTACAAAGTAAGAAAATTGAGTTGTCATCTTTGAAATGATATCATACAGTTTCCTTTGGATAGGATATGAGATAATATTATTTTGAACTAGAGTTCAGTTGTTGTCATGATAAATGATAGCTTCAGAAATCATTTAGTCCATTATATTTAGAAGAATTTAGTAGAGTGAGTGTGAACACTTTGCTTGAAACCAGGGACCTGGATTTTCTTACCTTTGAGCTATAGAATCTTCCAGAAGGCACTTAATTTCTAGTGTCAATATTCTAAATTTTACAAGAGAAATAATCATCCCAGATTATTTTTTTACAAAATTACACAGATAAATGTGTGAAGATTACATCAGATGATAGATGTAAACCTTTTAAGGTATTTCTAGTAAATTTTGTCCATTATCATAAGAAGACATATTCCTGCAATATTTTAATTCATACCAGTTTTTGAAAACTCACTATATTTTATTAATCAATTTTGATTAATTCATTAAACAAGCACACACACACAATTGTAAAGGAAAATCTGAATGATTCAAACATTTGGACTTATTTGGTACAGTTTAGCATGGAAGAAAACTTAGCAAATGCTGATAAAAGAAAAGGAGAGGTCGGCCCTCCCGACCTGGTGGTACAGCAGGTTAAAGCACAGCACTGAGAAGCTAAAGCCACTTCAGCACGAGTTCGATCCCCACCGGAAGTGACCCACATGGCACAGCAGACCTCTCCTGACCCACCCGCTGCTCCCCTCAGCAGTGTACTTTGTCAGGTGGCCTCTTTTCCTCCCCATTCTGTCTCTGGTGAATCCTCTCACTGCCCCTACACCTCTGGCCTGCACTCTAGTTCTGTATGCATGAATAAATAAATCTTTAAAGAAAAGGAGAGGTAAGTTTAACAATTACTGCCAGCTTAGCACTGTAGATGAAGAGTTATGTAGGCACTGCATATATGAGCAATACATCCGGGGTTTCCTTTGAAGTTTTTTGTACTTTCTGGTACACTTGGAAGGTTAAAGTTTACTGTATCTTTGCCATTGAAATATTGTGAGATGAATCTGTTCTTGATCTCTGAGAAAAACCAAGACTGCCAGATAGCAGTGCTGTGGATTTGAAGTGTTTTCAGTTCATCAATTTAAATCTCTGCATGCAATAAAAACTCAGTTTTTTTATCTGCTAAATGCTTGAAGACTCCATCTTTCTGTTTTATGTTAAGAGCTTCAATCACCACTGCATGTTTGAAGATTTATATATTTTTAAAAACCATTGCCTTTCTCTTTGTTTCTAAAGTTTCTCATGTTCTTTGAAAGCCAATTACTGAATTAAATGTTTCTCTCATGTGCTTTACAATTTTAATGGAGAAGTATTATAAAACTAAGCATTAAAAATAAATTCAGATGATGTGGCAACCTAGTAACTTTAATCAGACAGAGGGCTTAATTTCCCCCTTTTTAAAATATTTTCTCTATGGAAAAAATAACAAAGGAAATGACCCAAGCAAGCTAAAATAAACCCTAGAAATATGACTGCAGGTTGAGAAAAAAATGCTGGAGACAAGACAGGAGGGAGCCCCCTGGTCTAGACTAATGGTGATTTCATGGTGGGTTGAGGTCCATCTGAGAAGGGGTGAACCCCAAGTCCTGTACAGTGTTATAAACCTATGTTACCTTAATAAGGCAAATAAATTAAAGTTTTAGTATTTAATTTTTGTCCTCATAATATAGAATTGCTATTAAATTCTCTGCAATATTCCAGCTTCAGAGCTTTTCATTATCGAAGTTTCTTTCAATTTATTTTTAATGTTTTTATTCAAGTTTTTTTTTTAAGATTTATTTATTTATTCGTACAGAACTGGGGTACAGGCCAGAGATGAGGAGGGTGAGAGGATTCACCAGAGACAGAGGGGAAGCAGAACAGGCAGATCGACGAGGTACATTGATGAGGGGAGCAGCGGGAGGGTCAGGAGAGGTCTGCCGCGCCATGTGGTCACCTCCAGGGCAGGCGGGTATCGAACTCATGCAGAGGTGGCTTTAGTTTCTCAGTGTTGTGCTTTAACCTGCTGCGCCACCTGGGAGGGCCCTTTATTCAAGTTTTTAAGAAGCTATTTCCCATTTTACTAAGTGTTCAAAATTGTTGACTAAAGTTTTGTATTCCTAAATAGGTGAGTTATTTTCATTGAACCAATGATAATTATAGTACATAAATACATTAATAAATTGTGTGTTTCTCTCAATAAATCATATTTTAATTACATGTGAAAGACTTGATTCACAACTTAAACTACTTGCAGGAAGAAGTTAGAAAAATCTTATATTACATGAATTCACTTAAAAATTCCTATTAAATATCAATACTACTTAGTAATATTATCATTTATTATTATTTTTCCATTTATGTTTCCTAGATTCTGTATTTATGGACTTAGCCATTTGCTTTTTTTTTGCAAATAGCAGTAAGTACTTGAGTACTTGACATCATTTATCACTCAGTAAAAAGTCACTGCTAGTTCCAGAGAAAACAGAACATGACTTTACTCCTAGTTAATATTTACATGGCGCAGCAGACCTCTCCTGACCCGCCCGCTGATCCTCTCAGCAGTGTACTTGGTCAGTCTGCCTGTTCTGTTCCCCACTCTGTCTCTGGTGAAGCCTCTCACTGCCCCTGCACCTCTGGCCTGTACTCCAGTTCTGTACACATAAATAAATAAATCTTTTAAAAAGATCTAATTCATTATCATGAATTGATGCACCTGCACAACATTTTAATCTCCTTCTTTCCCTTTTCAGCTATTCCTTTGCATCCTTATCTTACACCAGGCATCTTCAATGCAGTATTTCAGTATTCTTTTCATATTTTAATTAATATTTATTCATAGTTAATGAAACGTAGGACTTGACTACATAGAAAAGAAGTGAGCTTCTTTGCCAATTGTTTACTAACATCAATGCTGATATTTTTAATATAAAATAAAATAACAAGAACACTAAGGTATTCAAACAAGTGGCACAAATATTGCAAAGTAGAAAAGTGAGATCACTACCAAATGTAAACACGCAGCCTAAGAAGTCTTGAAGTATTTATCAGCAGATAAATTTTTCTAAAAGAGCTAGCTAGCTGTGTGTATTAACTTACACATAATAAAATAAAATTATGCATTTCCTGAAAGCCTACACAAATCAGCTCATGATAATTATGAAATTTCAGTTGGGGTTGGATGCTGAGATACAAGGTAATGATGAGTGCAAAGGAGGGCCCTCGCTGGTGGAGTAGCGGGTCAATGCACAGTACAAAGAAGCTTAAACCACTTCCGCATGAGTTCGATCCCCGCCTGCCCCAGAGGTGACCACATGGCGCGGCAGACCTCTCCTGACCCACCCGCTGCTCCCCTCAGCAGTGTGCATCATCATTCTGCCTGTTTTGCTCCCCACTCTGTCTCTGGTGAATCCTCTCACCTTCCGCATCTCTGGCCTGTACCCCAGTTCTGTACGAATAAGTAAATAAATTAAAAAAAAAAGAGTGCAAAGGAAAATACTAGGGGAAAATTAAAAACACACAACCATTTTGAATTGTTTCCATGGCTTCTTAATTTTCCAGTGAACATGTGTTATGCCTATGACAGTATCACATTATAAATATAAAAATATGTCATTGTAAAAAGCAAATGTTATATCTCTAGTGGTTTCAATAACAGAGTAAGTCTGGAAATAATTTGTTCACATTTGCAGTGACAAAGACAGAGAAAAAGAAAAAGAAAAAAAAAAACAAGCTCCTCATTAGGAGGTTTCTAAGTAACACAGCTACAACAAGTTCTTCAACTTTGTCCCTGGAATCTTGCCAAATAACCTTCCTTAGAAATTAGTCCCTCAAGGATGATCAGAATTTATGTGATCTCCCACCCCCAATACATAAGGAGCCTGGAATTATCAGCAGGATAATTCTGTTCAGGCAACTCTGTTCCACTTATGTACCCAGTAACACCCTAAAGTTCTTCACAGACATCCTTCCAGGCAAACTTCCACTCGACCAGGATCTTAACAGAATTCCTAGGTTGATTGATTTTTACATCAGAATAAGATGAGTGCACCAAAACTTAAAAAGCACTTCTCTCTAAGTAAACATACATTATATTTCAGAAATTTTCAACTCAAATAGATTTTATGTTTTATTTGTGAGGAAAATTTTAGCGTGAATAATTTCTAGACTGATAATATTGGAAGAAGGTTTTTCTTTCCCTAACCTTGGCTCACAGTAAGTATTCCACCAAAATTAGTAAGTTATATTTAGAATTAAAAAATGGACACATATCAGAAGGATCTGCAAATGCATTAAATAGAACCTGGAGTGTAAGTGATGTGGACACAGAAATACAGGTTGATGGAATGAGGAACCCCAAGCAATGTCAATGTCATAGAAAATAATTTTGGAGGAAATCTGATATATCAAATTAGGAAACCATTTTAGCTTCAGGAAATTAGCATTATTATTAATAGTAGTAATTACACCAATAAAAAAGTGAAGTACTTTAAGATTGAGATTTGTTGTTAATATTAAATAATATAGAATCAATGATTTAATAAATAATGGCTAAATCCATGTTTTTATTAATGCAGTGTTACGTATTTTTTTCAGGGTTGCTGAAAGGAGATTATGCTGAATGGGAATATGTTGTTGATAAGCCCTTTGCCATTAGTCTTTCTTATAGACTCATGATATCATCATATAATAGCTCTGACTATGGTTAGATATCTTGACCTAACAAAGTCCTTTTAATATGTCAAAGTGTGTCTAACAGTGATTCCTTGCTATAATATTCTTATGAGGAATAATTATAAAAAGTAAGAGTAGCATAAAATAGTGTTACTTTCATTCCAATTAAGAAATATATCATGGTTCATTACATCATCTACATCTAACAATTTATACCTATTTATTTAGCAGTCAAATTCAATTTTTTCTTCATGTTCTACAAACCACTCATTATTATAACAATAGAAATATGAAAAAATTCACAAATCAGGTTATACATAGATTCACAATACTTTTGTTGCTTTTAATTTGTTTACTTATTGTAAATTGAGGCACTATTTTCATACAGCCAGCAAATATTGCCACTGAAGTAGTTGCCCCACCAAATTTCCCTAGCACACCATCCAGAGTACATTGGAAAAAACAAAATTTTTGAAGAAATAGCTGCTTTAAACTCTGACTTCTCCACAGGTAAAGCAGTGGAGCACAATGCCCAGAAGGAATAAGACCGACGTGACTTACTTCATCCTTATGGGCCTGACAGATGCTGAGGACATCCGGCTGGTGCTCTTTGTGCTGTTTCTGCTGATCTACCTGGTCACCGTGCTGGGGAATGCGGGAATGATAATGGTCATCCGCCTGGATGCCCAGCTGCACACCCCCATGTATTTCTTCCTCAGTCACCTGTCTTTCATTGACCTCTGTTACTCAACTGTCATCACCCCTAAAACAATAGGGAACTTACTGACCTCCAACAAGAAGATTTCCTATGTGAATTGCTTCACCCAGTTGTACTTTTTTATCTTGTTTGGTGCTGCAGAATGTTTTCTTCTGTCCTCCATGGCCTATGACCGCTACGTAGCCATCTGCAATCCTCTCCACTACCCGGTTGTCATGTCCACAAGACGCTGCTGGGCCCTCCTTGCTGGGTCCTATTTGGTAGGTTTAATAGACTCTTTAGTCAATAAGCTGTGCACCAGCAGGTTACGTTTCTGCAGCGCCAATGTAATCCATCATTTCTTCTGTGATTCATCTCCAATATTAGCCCTGTCATGCACTGACACCCATGAGATCGAATACATAATAGTCATTTTTTCTAGTGCTACCCTCATGGTCTCTCTTATTATGTTGTCAGTGTCCTACGTGTCCATTCTCTGCAGTATCCTAAAAATGAATTCCGCCTCAGGAAAGAGAAAAGCCTTCTCCACCTGTGGCTCCCATCTCTTGGCCGTCACCATCTTCTATAGCACCATGATCTTCAGTTATTTAAGACCAAGTACATCCTACTCTCTGGGAAAGGACCAGGTGGCTTCTGTGTTTTACACGATCGTGACCCCCATGCTGAACCCACTCATTTACAGCCTCCGCAACAAAGAGGTGAAAAATGCTGTCCTGAGAGTCCTGCAGAGGAGAGAGGGCTCCAGGCACTGGAAATAGTGACTCGGAGCTATTATGCTCCTGCTTTCCTTCTTCCCTATAGTGCATTACAATAAGGTCTGTCTAAAAATATTGACTCCTTCCATTTGCTTATGTTTTTATTTCGTGACCAAATATGATCAGGTGCATTTCCAGCAGCAGAACTTTAGAAATTTATATTGTATTGGGAATCATGAAATAAGTCTTAATATGTAGTTTTCATTTAAGGGAAACTTATGCACAAAAATAGGAAAATTAAGCTGTCATATTTGAAACACTGTCATAGCAATTCCCTGGGATAGACTAGCATTGGAGAATTTTTATTTTGGAAATAAACACAATCATTGGTACAATAAAAAACAGCTTCAGAAATCATTTAATCCATTACATTTAGAAGAAATGTAGTGAAGTGACTGTGAGCAACTTGTTTGGGACAATTTTAATTCTAGATCTGTTTATATTTGAGGTATAGAACCTTCAATAAGTCACTTAACTTTTAGCCTCAGTGTCCTAAATGTTAAAAGACAAATAATAATCCCAGTTTTGTAGAGTTTGGGGGACAATTAAACCCAGTGATGGATGTAATACATTTAAGGTATTTCTAGTAAATATGGTCTTTTATCTTAAGCACATATTCCTGCAGTAATTTTAATCCAGACTGGTTTGTGAAAAAAAAAATATTTACTGCATTTTATAAATTAATTTTGATTAATTTATTAAACAAGCATATGCAAACTGCAAAAGAAAATAATTTAAACTTATTTGGTTGGGTTTAACACTGAAGAAAACTTAAAAAATGTGATAAAAGGAAATAGAAAAGGCTTTACAATTACTAGTGTCTTAGCAAATTAGATGAAGAGTTATATATAGGCACTGTATGTTTGGCTAAAATATCTGATATTTCCTATGTAGTTTTTTCCAACTTTCTGGTACACTTGAAAGGTTAAAATTTATCGTATCTTTTTCATTGATATATTGTGAGATGACTCTGTTCTTGGTCTCTGAGAAAAATCAAGACTGCCAGATAGCAATGCTCTGGACTTAAAGTGTTTTCAGTTCATTCATTTAAATCTCTGCATGCAATAAAAACTCAGTTTTTTATCTGCTAAACATTTAAAGACCCTACCTTTCTGTGCCGTTAACAGCTTCAGTCACCAATTCTTCGTAGAAAGCTTATATATTTTTTAAAAATTGTCTTCCCTTGGTCTCTAAATTTTGTCATGCTCTTTGAAAGCCAATTACTGAATTAAATCCTTCACTCATATGCTTTAAAATTTTAATGAAGAAATATTATAAAATTAAGTACTAAAAGTAATTCAGACAATGTGGCAACCCACAAACTTTAATCAGGGAGAGTGTTCTATTTCCCTGTTTTAAAAATATTTTCTCTGTAGAAAAAAAATAACAAATGAAATGACCTAACCAAACTAAAATAAACCCTAGAAATATAATTGCAGGTTGAGAAACCTTGGTGATGACCAAGACAGGAGGGAGCCCCCTGGTCTAGGATAAGGGTGACTTCATGGTAGGGTGGGGTATGATGTACATCTGAGAAGGAGTGAACCCCAAGTCCTATACAGTATTATAAACCTATGTTACCTCAATAAATCAAAATTAAATTAAAGTTTTAGTATTTAAATATTTCTCTTCATAGTATAGAACTGCTGTTAAGTTACCTCTGTGATATGCCAGCTTCAGAGATTTTCATTATTGAAGGCTCTTTCAACTTATCTTTATATGTTTTTATTCAAGTTTTTAAGAAGGTATTTTTCCCCTTTCCAAATGTTCAAAGTTTTTTTATGAAATGTTTGGATTCCTTAATACATAAGTTATTTTCATTCTACCAATGATAATTATAGAGCAACATTACATTAATAAATTATGTGTTTATCTCAGTAAATCATATTGTAATTTTTGTGAATAATTTTATTCAGAACTGAAACACATTCCAGGGAGAAGCTAGCAAATCTCATATTACATGAATTCCTGTTAAATAGAAATACATTTAATAATATGATTGATGTTGACACAAGCTATGCAACCTCTGTCGACAGACACGATACGGATGGAGGGGAAATGCCCTGAAAAATCAGACTTTCCACACTAACTTATGTTATGACCTCCCTTTTTTGTATAATCATAGTATCAAAATATTCTGAGCAACCTTCAGTTTACAATTGGATTGCCTCAGCCTCAGAAGGTGCTACCAGGCCCTGACAAGCAAGTACTGCACCAGGGTGAGAAATTCTCTTGAAGTCAAAAGTCAATAAAAACAAATGGCTGTTAACTGCAAAGTCTCTCTCACAGCCTCTCTCACTGCCAGACTGAGGAAAACCCAAATCCTATCACTCTATCTCACATAGCCTTCTTTTTAGTTTCTATAGAACCACTCAAACTTCCTACTATCTAGTCTTTAGATATGGAAATTCACCCAAGTCTCCTATGCAGAGCTAATCAGGTTTTCTACCATGTAGACTTTTAAAAAACTCACTTAAACTTTCTAACAAGTTTTTCAAAGAACCTTATCTTAGTTTGATTCACAAGAAATTTCCTCTTCCTGCCCTCACTTTACTTTACCCCCTAGGATGTCTCTATGAGAATAAAAGCCATTAAGTAATAGATAATGTTTAAGGGACTTTATTTTGGTTAATCTTCACTGTGGTAAATATAGTAATATTAAACTTTGTGAATCTATGCACCTGTTTTAACCTTGATAGATTGATTTTTAAAATGTTATAATCTCAACTGTAGGTCAAAACGACCCCAGACTATTCTTAGCAAAAAGGTGATTGTGATCTCAGTCCATTTCATATGCTAATGTCATCCCTCTGCCTGCTTGAAGTGTATAAAATAAACCTCTGCTAGAGGCTGAGCAGGAAGACTTGTACCCAACTCCCATTCCCGTGTCTTCCTCGCACTTGCTCCATTTTTTTCCCTTTCCCCCTTTTTCTAGGAATCTCCACTCACTGACGCCGCCATTCCCACCTTGAGACCCTGCCTGTTCTGCCTCCCAATAATCCGTGAACGGGGACAAAGAATCTCCGCTGTATTGTTATTTTTACATCTCCGTTGCTTAGATTTTATACTTAAAGCTATTCTCTTTTTTTGCAAATAGTGGTTAGTATTTGACCTCAGGAGAGGTCAACCCTCTGGCAGCGGATCAAACTTCTGCTGAAGCAGCCAAGGCTAGTTTCACCAGGCGGCACTCTAACCCATTGCGCCACCAGGGCATTTTCGTGGCTTCTTAAATGTCCGATGAACATTTCTCCAGTGAACATGCGTTCTGCCTGCAGCAGTATCACATTATAAATGTACATAATTATAACATTGTGAAAAAAGAAATAGTCTATCTCTTTTGATTTCAGTGATAGAGGAGTAATTCAGTCAATACATAGTTTCTTTACACCTGCAGTCAAAAATTGTGAGAAAAGGGAAAAGAAACGAAGTTTTTATTAACGGTTTCTAAGGGATAAAAGTAACACAACTACATTGAGTGCTTGACGATTTGTCCTTGGAAGCTTGCCAAATAATTTTCTTAGAAATTGGTCCCTCAAGGATGATCAGAATTTACGTGATCTCCCACCCCCAATATATGAGGAGCCTGGAATTGTCAGCAGGAGACACAAGGCAACTCTCTTCCACTTAGGTACCCAGTAGCACCCTAAGATTCTTCACAGACATCCTTGCAGGAAGGCTGCTACTTGTCCAGGACCTTAGGTTGATTGATTTTTACATCAGAATAAGATGAGTGCAGGAAAACTTAAAAAGCACTTGTCTCTAAGTAAACGTATACTGTATTTCAGGAGTTTTCAACTCAGATGGTTTTCATATTTAATCTCTGAGGAAAATTTTAGAGTGAATTATTTCTAGATTGATAATATTGGAAGAAGGCTTTTTTTCCCCCTGTGAACTTTGGCTCACTGTAAGTATTCCACCCCAAATTAGAGTTTTCATTAGATTCAAATAAAAATGGACACAAATGGAACGCTATGCACACATTTATTTAATTCTGAGACTCAAATAATGCCACATTTGTGGAGACAGAAATACAGAGTTGATGTCAATATTATCGAAAAATAATTTTGCAAGAAATTTTACTTAGAATGGTCAAGTTAGGAAATACTTGAACTTGTGGAAATTGGTGTTAAAGTTAATCAGAATTAATTATACTAATAAACTGCACTGAAGTCCTTTAAGGTCGCAATTTCTCATCAATACTAATGGATCAATTACAAAATAATGCCTTAAAACTATGTTTCCATTATTGTTTTTATACATTTTTTCAGGGCTACTGAAATTAATTATAGTGGGGGATATGTAATTGATAAGCTTTTTGCAGTCAGTCTAACTTGTAGGCTTACAATATCATCATCTAATAGCTCTGAATCTGGATAGCTATCTTAAACTGTGTTATGTCCTTTTTCTAATGTAAAAAAAACATATGGCTAACAATGATATCTATGGTATAATATTTTTATGAAGAATAATTACATTAAATAAGGACACTTTTAGAATAGTGTCACTTTCATTCTAATTAAGCAACATCTCAGAATTTATTACATAATCTACAATGATCAATTTATACCTATTCTTTATTTGGCAATCAATTTTGATTTTATTCCATCGTATTCCACAAACCCCTCATTATTATAAAAATAGTTACTAAACAAATTTCACAAGTCAACTTATATGTAGAAGCACAAATCTTTTTTTGTTTTTTAGTTAGTTAGAATTGAGGCACTATTTTCATACAGCCAGCAAATATTGCCACTGAAGTGGGCCCCCAACAAATTTCCCCAACACACCATCCAGACTGCATTGGAAAAACAAAGCTTTTTGAAGAAATAGCTGATAAGTGTCAACTCTCATTCTCCACAGGTAAACCAGTGAAGCGCAATGCACAGAAGAAATAACACAGATGTGACTTACTTCATCCTTCTGGGATTTGCAGATGCTGAGGACATCCGGCTGGTGCTCTTTGGGCTGTTTCTGCTGATCTACCTGGTCACCGTGCTGGGGAATGCAGGCATGATAATGGTCATCCGCCTGGATGCCCAGCTGCACACCCCCATGTATTTCTTCCTCAGTCACCTGTCTTTCATTGACCTCAGTTACTCAACTGTTATTACTCCTAAAACCTTAGAAAATTTACTTACCTCCAACAAGAATATTTCATATGCAAACTGTTTCACCCAAATGTACTTTTTTATCTTGTTTGGTGCTGCAGAATGTTTTCTTCTGTCCTCCATGGCCTATGACCGCTACGTAGCCATCTGCAATCCTCTCCACTAC
>NW_004567116.1:6740405-6752190 GCF_000260355.1 Condylura cristata | reverse complement strand
CTTATATGTAGAAGCACAAATCTTTTTTTGTTTTTTAGTTAGTTAGAATTGAGGCACTATTTTCATACAGCCAGCAAATATTGCCACTGAAGTGGACCCCCAACAAATTTCCCCAACACACCATCCAGACTGCATTGGAAAAACAAAGCTTTTTGAAGAAATAGCTGATAAGTGTCAACTCTCATTTCTCCACAGGTAAACCAGTGAAGCACAATGCACAGAAGCAATAACACAGACGTGACTTACTTCATCCTTCTGGGATTTGCAGATGCTGAGGAAATCCAGCTGGTGCTCTTTGTGCTGTTTCTGCTGATCTACCTGGTCACCGTGCTGGGGAATGCGGGCATGATAATGGTCATCCGCCTGGATGCTCAGCTGCACACCCCCATGTATTTCTTCCTCAGTCACCTGTCTTTCATTGACCTCAGTTACTCAACTGTTATTACTCCTAAAACCTTAGAAAACTTACTTACCTCCAACAAGAATATTTCATATGCAAGCTGTTTCACCCAAATGTATTTTTTTGTCTACCTTGGTGCTGCAGAATGTTTTCTTCTGTCCTCCATGGCCTATGACCGCTATGTAGCCATCTGCAATCCTCTCCACTACCCGGTCGTCATGTCCACAAGACGCTGCTGGGCGCTCCTTGCTGGGTCCTATTTGATAGGTTTTGCAGACTCTTTAGTCAATAGGCTATGCACCAGCAGATTACATTTCTGCAAGGTCAATGTAATCCACCATTTTTTCTGTGACCCGTCTCCAATATTAGCCCTGTCGTGCACTGAAAATCATGACATCGAATACATAATAGTCTTTTTTGCTGGCATCACCCTCATGGTCTCTCTCATTATGCTGTCTGTATCCTACGTGTCCATTCTCTCCACTATCCTGAAAATTAATTCTACTTCGGGGAAGAGAAAAGCCTTCTCCACCTGTGCCTCCCATCTCTTGGCCGTCACCATCTTCTATAGCACCATGATCTTCACTTATTTAAGACCAAGCAAATCCTACTCCCTCGGAAAGGACCAGGTGGCTTCTGTGTTTTACACGATCGTGACCCCCATGTTGAACCCACTCATTTACAGCCTCCGCAACAAAGAGGTGAAAAATGCTGTCCTGAGACTCCTGCAGAAGAGAGAAGGCTCCAGACACGTGAAATAGTGACTCTGAGCTATTATACTCTACTTTTCCTTCTTTCCGTATTTCCTTAAAGTCTGTCTAAAAATATTGACTCCTTCCATTTGCTTCTGTTTCTTTTTCTTGACCATATATAATCTTGAGCATTTCCAGTAGCATGTCTTTAGATATTCATATTAATGGAAACCATGAAATAAGTGTTAACATGTAGTTTGTATGTAAGGGCAAATTATGCACAAAGTAAGAAAATTGAGTTGTCATCTTTGAAATGATATCATACTGATATCCTTGGATATGCTATCATAAGGGAACTTTATGATGGAAAATAATTCAGTTGTGGGAACAATAAAAAACAGCTTCAGAAATCACTTAATCCATTACATTCGGAAGAAATATAGTAGAGTGTGAACACTTTGTCTGAAACCAAAAGCCTGTTTTAGAACTAGATTGTCTTACCTCTAAGCTATAGAACCATCAATAAATCACTTAATTTTTAGCCTCAGTGTCCTAGGCTTTATAAAACTTATAATAATCCCAAGGTTTATATAGTTTTTGTAAATATTAAATCATATTATAGATGTAAAACACTTAAGGTATTTCTAGTAAATATTGTCCATTATCCTAAGACATATCTGCAATATATTGAATCGATACTGATTTTTGAAAAAATATTCACTGTATTTTATAAATTAATTTTGATTAATTTATTAAGCACACACACAACTGAAAAGACAAATCAGAATGCTTCAGTAGTTCAGACTTAGTTGGTAGAATTTCACATAGAAGAAAACTTAGAAAATGTTGATGAAAGAAAAAGAGAGAGAAGTCTTAACAACTACTGCCAGCTTAGCACTTTAGATGTAGAGTTATGTAGGCACTGCGTATATGAGTAAAGTATCTGTTGTTTCCTATGCAATATTTTGCAGCTTTCAAGTACACTTGAAAGATTAAAGTTTATTATATCTTTTGTCATGAAAACATTGTGAGATGAATCTCTTCTTGGTCAGGTAACATAGCTCCATTTTTGAAGTGATTTCAGTTATCATTTTATTCTTTGCATGCAGTAAAAGTTGGTTTGTGCCTGCAAAACATTTAATACCCTAACTTTCTGTGTTGTGTTAACAGAGTCAATCACCAATTTTTTGTAGAAAGTTCATTTTTTAAAAAAAAATCTTTGTCTTGGTTTCTAAACTTTCTCATGTTCTTTGAAAGCCAGTTACTGAATTAAACGCTTCACTTATGTGCTTTACAATTTTAATGGAGAAATAGTATAAAATAGTGTAATATTATAAAATAGTATAAAAATAAATTCAAGGTGGCAACCTATAAACTTTAATCAGGAAGAGTGCTCAGTTTCCCTCTTTTTTAAATATTTTTATATAGAGAAAAAATAACAAAGGAAATGATCTAACCAAACTAAAATAAACCCTAGAAATATAACTGCAGGTTGAGAAACCTTGGTGGAAACCAAGACAGGAGGGAGGCCCCTGGTCTAGGATAAGGGTGACATCATGGTGGGGTTCAGTGTGATATACTTCTGAAAAGGGGTGACCCCCAAGTCCTGTACAGTGTTATAAACCTATGTTACCTCAATAAGGCAAATAATTTAAAGTTTTGGTATTTAAATATTTCTCTTCATAGATTAGAACTGCTGTTAAGTTACCTCTATGATATTCCAGCTTCAGAGATTTTCATTATTGAAGGTTCTTTCAACTTATTTTTAAATGTTTTTAATTCAAGTTTTTAAGAAGGTATTTTTCCCCTTTCCAAATGTTCAAAGTTTTTTATGAAACGTTTGGATTCCTTAATATATAAGTTATTTTCAGTCTACCAATGCTAAATTACAGAGCAACATAACATTCATAAATTATGTGTTTAGGGGCCCTCCCTGGTGGCCCAGCGGGTTAAAGCACTGCACTAAGAAACAAGCCACTTCCACATGAATTCTATCCCCGCCTGCCCCGGAGGAGATCCACATGGCACGGCAGACCTCTCCTGACCTGCCTGCTGCTCCCCTCAGCAGTGTACCTCCTCAATCTGCCTGTTCTGCTCCCCACTCTGTCTCTGGTGAATCCTCTCACCCACCGCATCTCTGGCTTGTACCCCAGTTCTGTATGAGTAAATAATCTTTTTTAAAAAATTATGTCTTTATCTCAATAAATCATATTGTAATTTTTGTGAATGGCTTGATTCATAATTGACACACATTTCAGGGAGAAGCTAGCAAATCTCTTATTATATGAATTCCTGTTAAACAGAAATACCATTTAGTAATATGATGATGTGTTATTATTTCTACATCTATGTTGCTTAGATTTTACACTTTTAGCTCTTCTTTCTCTATTTTTTTTTTTTTTGCAAATAGTGGTTAGTATTTGACAAGCATTTATTTTTCAGTAAAATGTCAGTGCACATTTCAGTGAAAACACAGTAATGTTTACTCCTAATTTAAACACTGTTCTATGTCTGTTTTTTCCCCTTTACTGGGCATATACTTCTGTATTATAATACAAGGACTAATTTCTCTACAGAAGTTCTAAGATTGTGTATTTTATTGTTTTTTGGCACAATTAACACCTTCTTGCTTATATATGACCAGAACCCTAAAATCTTGCTCATTAAAAGAAGTAGTAATGCATTTTATATGTACAGAATTATGATGAAATGTCCTCAGGTATTTTTCCACTCTTTATCCTATTTATACCAACCATAATTCTCTCTTCTTTGGCCTCTTTCTGAATCTTTCCCCCTTTTCTAAAAGTATATGTACATCCTACGTATACTACATGAAATTATGAGTTTCATGAAAGCCTACTCATGATAAATTCTAAAATTTTAACCATAAAATGGGGATTAGATACTGAGATTAAAGATGATAGTTAAGAGTGCATCTCGGGCCCTCCCTGGTGGCGCAGCGGGTTAAAGTGCAGCACTAAAAAGCTAAAGCCACTTCAGCATGAGTTCGATCCCCGCCTGCCCCGGAGGTAACCACATGGCAATAGACCTCTCCTGACTCGCCCACTGCTCCCCTCAGCAGTGTATTTCAGTAGATCCACATGTTCTGCTCCCCGCTCTGTCTCTGGTGAAGCCTCTCATCACCCCTTTACCTCTGGCCTGTACCCCAATTCTGTATGCATAAATAAATTTTTCTTGTAAGTGCATCCCAGCTAGTGCACAAACACATGTACAAAGGAAAATATGAGGGGACAATTTATAAAAATATTGCCTCCATTTTGAATTATTTTCTTCTTTTTAAAAACATTTGTTTATTTGTGCATACAGAACTGGGGTACAGGCCAGAGGTGCTGGAGATGAGAGGATTAACCAGAGACAGAGTGGGAAACAGACAAAGTACACTGCTGAGGGGAGCAGCGGGCGGGACACCCCTCTGGCAGCGGATCAAACTGCTGCTGAAGCAGCCGCAGCTAGCTTCACCCACTGCGCCATCAGGGCATTTTCTTGGCTTCTTAAATGTTCGATGAACATTTCTCCAGTGAACATGCATTCTGCCTGCAGCAATATCACATTATAAATATATAATTATAGCATTGTGAAAAAAAAGAAATAGTCTACCTCTCATGGTTTCAGTGGTAGAGTAATTCAGTAAATACATAGAGTATCTTTACACCTGCAGTCAAAAATTGTGAGAAAAGGGAAAAGAAATGAAGATTTATTAACGGTTTCTAAGGGATAAAAGTAACACAACTACATTGAGTGCTTGACGATTTGTCCTTGGAAGCTTGCCAAATAATTTTCTTAGAAATTGGTCCCTCAAGGATGATCAGAATTTATGTGATCTCCCACCCCCAATATATGAGGAGCCTGGAATTGTCAGCAGGAGACACAAGGCAACTCTCTTCCACTTAGGTACCCAGTAGCACCCTAAGATTCTTCACAGACATCCTTGCAGGAAGGCTGCTATTTGTCCAGGACCTTCGGTTGATTGATTTTTACATCAGAATAAGATGAGTGCAGGAAAACTTAAAAAGCACTTGTCTCTAAGTAAACGTATACTGTATTTCAGGAGTTTTCAACTCAGATGGTTTTCATATTTAATCTCTGAGGAAAATTTTAGAGTGAATTATTTCTAGATTGATAATATTGGAAGAAGGCTTTTTTTCCCCCTGTGAACTTTGGCTCACTGTAAGTATTCCACCCCAAATTAGAGTTTTCATTAGATTCAAATAAAAATGGACACAAATGGAATGCTATGCACACATTTATTTAATTCTGAGACTCAAATAATGCCACATTTGTGGAAACAGAAATACAGAGTTGATGTCAATATTATCGAAAAATAATTTTGCAAGAAATTTTACTTAGAATGGTCAAGTTAGGAAATACTTGAACTTGTGGAAATTGGTGTTAAAGTTAATCAGAATTAATTATACTAATAAACTGCACTGAAGTCCTTTAAGGTCGCAATTTCTCATCAATACTAATGGATCAATTACAAAATAATGCCTTAAAACTATGTTTCCATTATTGTTTTTATACATTTTTTCAGGGCTACTGAAATTAATTATAGTGGGGGATATGTAATTGATAAGCTTTTTGCAGTCAGTCTAACTTGTAGACTTACAATATCATCATCTAATAGCTTTGAATCTGGATAGCTATCTTAAACTGTTTTATGTCCTTTTTCTAATGTAATAAAAAATATATGGTTAACAATGACATCTATGGTATAATATTTTTATGAAGAACAATTACATTAAATAAGGACACTTTTAGAATGGTGTCACTTTCATTCTAATTAAGCAACATCTCAGAATTTATTACATAATCTACAATGATCAATTTATACCTATTCTTTATTTGGCAATCAATTTTGATTTTATTCCATCGTATTCCACAAACCCCTCATTATTATAAAAATAGTTACTAAACAAATTTCACAAGTCAACTTATATGTAGAAGCACAAATCTTTTTTTGTTTTTTAGTTAGTTAGAATTGAGGCACTATTTTCATACAGCCAGCAAATATTGCCACTGAAGTGGGCCCCCAACAAATTTCCCCAACACACCATCCAGACTGCATTGGAAAAACAAAGCTTTTTGAAGAAATAGCTGATAAGTGTCAACTCTCATTCTCCACAGGTAAACCAGTGAAGCGCAATGCACAGAAGAAATAACACAGATGTGACTTACTTCATCCTTCTGGGATTTGCAGATGCTGAGGACATCCGGCTGGTGCTCTTTGGGCTGTTTCTGCTGATCTACCTGGTCACCGTGCTGGGGAATGCAGGCATGATAATGGTCATCCGCCTGGATGCCCAGCTGCACACCCCCATGTATTTCTTCCTCAGTCACCTGTCTTTCATTGACCTCAGTTACTCAACTGTTATTACTCCTAAAACCTTAGAAAATTTACTTACCTCCAACAAGAATATTTCATATGCAAACTGTTTCACCCAAATGTACTTTTTTATCTTGTTTGGTGCTGCAGAATGTTTTCTTCTGTCCTCCATGGCCTATGACCGCTACGTAGCCATCTGCAATCCTCTCCACTACCCAGTCGTCATGTCCACAAGACGCTGCTGCGTTCTCCTAGCTGGGTCCTATTTATTGGGTTGTACAAACTCTTTAGTTAATGAGCTTTGCATGAGCAGACTGCATTTCTGTGATGCCAATGTAATTCGTCATTTTTTCTGTGACACGTCCCCAATTCTAGCCCTGTCTTGCACTGACACCCAGGACACTGAACTCATGATATTCTTTTTTGCTGGGTACACCCTCATGGTCTCTCTTATCACAATATCAGTGTCCTACATGTCCATTCTCTCCACTATCCTGAAAATTAATTCTGCTTCAGGAAAGAGAAAAGCCTTCTCCACCTGTGCCTCCCATCTCTTGGCTGTCACTATCTTTTACGGTACTATGATCTTCACTTATTTAAAACCAAGCAAATCCTACTCCTTGGGAAAGGACCAGGTGGCTTCTGTGTTTTACACGATCGTGACCCCCATGCTGAACCCACTCATTTACAGCCTCCGCAACAAAGAGGTGAAAAATGCTGTCCTGAGAGTCCTGCAGAAGAGAGAGGGCTCCAGGCACTGAAGATGTGATGCTGAAGGTTTGATCTCCTCTCTTCTTTCTTCCTTGTAGGGTGTTTCTTTACTGTCTCTCTATAACAACTGCCTCCTTTAATTTGCTCATATTAATGACCCATTTCTCACTGGACAAAATATGACATTTCCAGGATTATGTCTTTAGAACTCTAAATTGTAATGGAAATAGTGAAATAGATCTCATTCTTATTGTCAGATTTAAACAACTGCTGCACAAAAAAAAAAGTGGAGCTGACATCTTCTATATTATATCAGACCATTTCCCTTGCCTATGCCAACCTCAGAAAATTTTAGTATGGAAAAGAACTCCATTAGTGACCCCCAAAACAGGTTCAAAAATCATTTGATCCATTATGCTCAGGAGACATGTAGTAGAATGAATACGAACACCTGTTTTGCCACAGGGGGACTGGATTAAAATCTACTAGATCTGCTTTGGGGAAGAGAAAAGCCTCTCCACCTGCCTCCCATCTCATTTCAGTCACCATCTTCTATAGCACTATGATCTTCACTTATTTAATAGTGAAGATCTTCAATAAGTCACCGATGCTTATTCTCAGTTCCTAATCTGTATATGAACAAAAAAATACCCCCATATTCATAGTTTCCGTGAAGATTAAACATGGTGGATATAAAGCGTTTAAGACATTTCTAATAATGATTGTCCATTAATTAGACTTATTTTCCTGCAATATTTTAATGCAGAATTTTTAACAAAATACTTATGTTTTATAACAGTACTTTTGATAACAGACAGGTACACAAACAGCTAAAAAGGAAAATCTCAGTGCTTCACAAAATTCAACTTAAGTGATAGATGTTAACATTGGGGAAAGTTTAGAAAACTTTGATTAACGAAAAGTAAATAGAAACACCCTAAAATTACCAACTGCTTACCATCTATTCTCTTAGATGGAGTGTTATGTAGGTTTCACAAATATAGTTAAAATTTCTGGCCCTCCCTGGTGGCGCAGCAGGTTAAAGCACAGCACTGGGAAGCTTAAGCCACTTCCGCAAGATTTGATTCCCGCCTGCCCCGGAGGAGACCACATGGTGTGGCAGACCTCTCCTGACCTGCCCGCTGCTCCCCTCAGCAGTGTACTTCGTTGTTCTGCCTGTTCTGCTCCCCACTCTGTTCCTGGTGTATCCTCTCACCCTCCGCATCTCTGGCCTGTACCCCAGTTCTGTATGAATAAATAAATCTTAAAAAAAAAAAAAGTCTGGCATTCTCTTTGTATGGTTTTTGTAGCTTTCTGTGCACTTGAAAGTTTAAACTTGGTCAATTTCTTTGTCATTGAAGCAGCATGTTCTTGTTCTATGCAATAAATCAAGACTCCCATATAGCATTGCTTTGGAGTTGATGTGTTATGAATTCATCAATCTAAAAATCTGCCTCAAGTAAACTTTTTTCTGTTTCCTGCCTGTTAAACATTGAAAGGCCCTACCTTGTGATATTTTTATAGATTTGGCCAACACTTCTTTGTTGAAAATCTGTATATTTTTTAAAAACCATCACCTCTCTCATGGTTTCTACAGTTTGTGATGTTCTTTAAAATTAAATTACTGGGACCCTCCCTGGTAGCACAGTGGATTAGAGCTCAGCACAAAGAAAAGCCACTTAAAGCCACTTCAGCATGAGTTCAATCCCCACCCCAGAGGTGACCCACATGGTGCGGCAGACCTCTCCTGACCTGCCCGCTGCTTCCCTCAGCAGTATACTTCGTCAGTAGGCCTGTTCTGCTCCCCACTTTGGTGAATCCTCTCACCGCCCCTGCAGCTCTGGCCTGTACCCCAGTTCTTTTTGCATCAATAAATAAATCTTTTAAAAAGTTAAATTACTGAATTAAATGCTTCTTTCATTTGTTTTATGTATCGATTGGAGAAATGTTATAAAACTAAGTATTGACAATCACTTGAGGTTATGTGGCTATCCTTAAACTTTTGTCAGGGAAATTGCTCAATTTCCCTTCAATTATTTTTATTTCATAGGAGCAAAGTAACAAAGAAACTGCCAAGCTAAACCAATGTAAACCATAGAAATATAACTGCAGAACTGAGGTTACCACAGAGGGAGAAGAATAGAGTGGAGACAGAGATGAGAGGGAGGCCAATGGACTAGGTTGAGGGTGATTTCACAGTGGGGGTGATGTACAACATATATCTGAAACATATATCTGAGAAGGTATGACCCTATTCCCTTTAAGTTTTTACAGTGTTGTAGATGTATGCTACCTCAATAAAGAAAAATAAAATTTTTTCCTACATAATTTGGATTTCTATTAAATTCTCTCTGTAATACTCAGATTTTCAATATGTAAGGTTGTTTAAATTTATTTTTAAATGCTTCCTATTAAAGGTTATAAGAAAACATTTTCCCATTTTTCCAAGTGTTCATTTTTTTAAACATTTGCATTGCTTACTAGAGAAGTTATTTTCATTCTGCCAATATATTTTTAGCTCATGTTGTATTAACAAAGTGTATATTTCTCAATAAATAATACTGTAATGATTTGTGATTGGCTTGATTCACAACTTAAACATCTGCCTGAGAGAACTTAGCATGTTGATCTTACATTACGTTATTTCATTTAAAATTTTCTGTTAGATATGGGTACCATTTGATGCTATTAGGACTTTTATTATTCTTATACCTTTATTGTTTAGATACTATATTTATAGCTGTTGCCATTTTATTGTATTTGGAAATATAGATATGTACTTGACATTTATTTAAACATTTAAATGAATATCATTTGAATAAATGTAACTTAAATAAATACTTATTAAGACAAACATTTAAACTTTTTTTGTTCCGTATTATGCTTGATTTGGCTCTGCTCTCATCCTGTGAATGTAATGTTTCATTTCATTTATTTGAAGATGTTTTTATTTTTTGTGTTTTTTTAATGGCCCATGTTTTTATTTATATATATATTTCCATGATGACTAAATGTGTCCAATTGGTTTATGTTCACAAAGAAGACAGCAGATCCTTTGATTCTATAGTTGATGCTTTGAGGACATGCTTAATGAAGTCTACCCTATTCTTTTTTTTTTTTTTTTAAAGATTTATTTATTTGTGCACACAGAACTGGGGTACAGGCCTGAGGCTCAGGGGCGGTGAGAGGCTTCACCAGAGACAGAGTGGGGAGCAGAACAGGCAGATCGACGAAGTACACTGCTGAGGGGAGCAGCGGGCGGGTCAGGAAAGGTCTGCCGCGCCATGTGGTCACCTCCGGGGCAGGCGGGAATCGAACTCATGCGGAAGCGGCTTTAGATTCTCAGTGCTGGGCTTTAACCCGCTGCGCCACCAGGGAGGGCCTACCCTATTCTTTTTAATAATGAAGTCTAGACCATATTTATGTGATGTTATTTCATAGGTGTAAAATTTCAATGGCAATATGAAATTTTTGTGTTTGTGTTGTGGTTACCCTCTATGTGAATAGATCACATTTTACATAACCTGTGATTTATTGTAATTTACGTCTTAGTCTAATTTATGGCCCCACATCAAAAACCCATGGACAGCAAAACAGTAGTCGTTATAAAGATAGAAATAGCAGGAAAGAAAGGATGGTCAACCACTGCCACTTCAAGTTTACTGTGAAGGTATGTGTGAATGCTGTGTGCTAGAAGCAGGGAGCAGAGAAAGACAAGCACATAGTAGGGGAATTTTCTGTCCCTTAATTCTTGTCATAAACACTGAGGAGCTGCAGGCTTGCAAGGACATCACACAGTGGGAGGGTCAAGGGAAAACACAGACAAAGATGAATGGGGAGACTCATACAGATGGGCAGGGTATCAGCTGTGGGAAGACACCTTGAAAGATGATTATCCTTTGTATTTCTTGAATTTACATGTAACCTTGATAATAGCCAGTGCTCAACCCTTATAATGTATGAGGAAATAAAAGATTTAGTGTCTGTACCTTGGTTGAGATAATAAAATTGGGAGACCCCATTCTCAGAAACCAGCACAGTGATGTGGGCACATAGCACCCATATGACACACATAGCTGGTGTCGTGAAAAGATAGAGTCAGAACCAAGAAACCTGGAGGGTCAGTGTGCGTGAAATGGAAAGAGGGGCCTCCTAACACCTGACTTCATCTTGGTCTCAAACTTCTAATAGTAGCAAAGTGAGAAAGAAATTGTTGCTGTTTAATCTCCCAATCTATGGGAACTTGTTTATAACATTTCTAACAAGGAATACACTGATTATCCTTGAGCATGATTCTTTATTGGTTTGAACTTAATGGTCAGTGTGAACAATACACTTGTTGATGCACCAGATTTTCCCAAACACCCTTTTGCTTGCCTGTTTTACATCTTTGTTCCTTAAACTGTAGATGATGGGATTCAGCATGGGGATCACAATGGTGTAAAATATCGACACTATCATGTCATGGTCCAAAGCATAGCTGGAACTCGGCCTCACATACATGAAGAGGATTGTGCCATGATAGATGGACACCCCAGTCAGGTGAGAGCCACACGTGGAGAAGACTTTTCTCCTTCCTTCCGCAGAATTCATCCTCAGGATGGCCAACAGGATGAAACCATAGGAGATCAGGACAAT
>NW_004567116.1:6733102-6739915 GCF_000260355.1 Condylura cristata | reverse complement strand
ACCAGCACAACCAGCCCCAAGTTTCCTATCAGGGTGAACAGATAAATTGCCAGAAACAGTAAAAACAGGAAGACTTGCATCTCAAAGTCACCCCTGAAGCCTGTTAATATAAATATGGTCACCTCCGTCCCGTTTTTCAGCTGAATCCTGTGTGAATCTAAATCTGAGGACGTTCCTGACATTTTGAGCTTTTAGCTTTTATTTATGGGGTTTAAAGACAATTTTTTTTTTTTTTTTTAGATAGGAATCTTGAAATCCTTGGCAGTGAAGGAATAGGAGGTCAGATGAGGTTTGGCTCAAGCAGCTGCATTAAACTGCACAAATAAACCAAAGATGCTATGTTATAAAATTGCTGGCTAATTTTAAAAGGTCAATACAAGTATATCAGTATTTTCTTTGTAATCTAAATAAAGCTAACCTAATGATGTATGACCTTCATCTTCACAAAGTAGAAAACCACCCATTTTAAAAAGTAAAAAATATATCAGTTGAACACCTGAATATTTGCTCAATATTTGCATGATGTGACTGAAATTCCCTTGTTTAATATTTGTAATTATAAAAAGAGAGACACCACACATACAGCATAGGGTTGGATTGCCTTTAAAAAGAAATTCAATGTGGAAATTCTTTTAATTCAAAAATGTCTCCACATGGTCACAGAATGGATGTTATATTTGCAGTTGACTTTTCAGATGGGACAGCTTGATATTCCCAAACCAATTGATATCCTCAAAATCTAGCTATTATCCTATTCCACAAGTAGCTCTGGAACATTCCTGAAAATATAACAGGTGTTATTCTGGGGATAGATGCATGCTAACAAAAAGAGCATACTCATTTGTTTCGCTTTCCATTTTCTTCCTTAAACTCATCACAGTACTTTCTTTACAGTTTGTGTTTTGTGTTTGTGTTTTTCAAATTTTAACTTATTACCAATGTCAGATTTTTCTGTATCCATATACTCCTTAGCCCTGCAACAATCATGAGTGTATTTTTTAGCTCTAGACATCTGATGACCATTTACTTAGTATAGTATCAATTATTAGGAAGTTTTTTTAATTGTTATAAAGTAAAAAATTACATAAGAAGAAATAAAGCTAATTATAGAAGCTATTTCTGAAAGAATAAATATATTGCATAAGCCACAAATTAACATCTTATTTCTGTTATATTTCCTTATCCCAGCAAATTGTTTCTCAATTTGCTGAGTATGAAGGAAATACACGGTATAATATAACAACAAACAGTTAAACAATAAACAGTTAAACAGTAACTAGAATGAACAGCTTTATAATTGAAACAAAATTTAATATTATATAAGACATTATTTAGAAGTGAGAGTTCAGTATGGTGGCTCTTGTTTTTCTGTAGTATTGAAAGACCAAAACATACTTATGTGAAATGTTTTTCATGCACAAGATCAAAGAACACCAATAACTTATATCCATAACACAAAAACCCATAGTTCTGCATTAATTGAGAACTTCATGCCTTTAGAAGGAATTAATAAATCAGCTTAAATTCTTTTTTAAAAGAAAAAAGCTGACTTTCCCAGAACCACGTGGAAGATATTTTAAATACAAAGAATAAATAACCTCTTAGATATGAGGATAGAAAACAAAAACAATGCTCATTTAATCCTAGAAATTGGAGACTTAAAACCCTTCAGAAGGCAAAATGTCACCGTCTGTGAGATCAGAAAATTCACACTTTGTTCATGAGAACACAACTGTACACAAATATTTCTAAATTATTTAGAGTTGATAGTTGAATTTGAAAGCTTTACCAATAAAAATAGCATCAATAATAAACACTCATACTAATATATTTTTGAACATCACAAAAATTCATTTCTGTTTTAAAATTTAATTATTCTATTTGTTTTCTACTCTCTCTGCCTCGGTCTCTCTCTCAAGAATCCAGATCACATAAAAAATGTCCTCTAACAGTTTCAGGGATGAAGAGAAATAGTGTGAAGAAAATTTCATGTAAGAACGTTTAGCAAACTAGACCAATAGATCTCACAGACAAATCCATTAGAAAGTGTATGCTGATTGACAAGCATCTGATAAACCTCATCAAGTTTGCAATTCTAATCTTACCTGATGAGTCTGTGATGATAAAATTGTGGAGACTAAGAATATGATATTTGGACTCTAAAACGTATTAAAATGTCAGAGTCAGTACCTGGTAACAGAGTTTCTTAGAAAAGTAATTTTTATACTGTCAAACCAAGGAATAACTATGTCTGACCAAAAATTTCAAGTATATTCTATTTCATCACATGACCATAATGTGCTTTTAAAATGTTTATTTGCGATTTATCAAAATGCTTAATTAAACTGTCAATATTATAAAAAGGATGCTTATTCATTAACTATGTCTTCCAAATGTTACTTACTAACCAAAAATAAAATTGCATAATCATGTTTTCATTAAGGCATTATGATCAATGAATGAGCACCAAACCAGAAAGGAAATATATGTTTGCCGCATGACTCTTCCTATATATATTAAAATTACATTTTATGAAGTTAAACCCAGTGAATCCCAATATTGTTGACACGAGGCTTGTCACAGAATAACAGTATGTTCCCTTAAAATCTCCCTGATAATGTCACACAAAACAATTTTCTCTTAACTTTTGATTGTCTGAATTTACTTAGAGTACAAAGAGGTGGTTTATGAATCAAGATTTTTTTAATAATATAATAGTTTATTTTTACGTCATTTTGTGCCTTTTTCCCTCTCAGTTGTAATCCTCATGGGCTTTCCACCAACAAGTCACCCCTGTGCCATCACCATAGTCCAGTGCACTCCCCCCCCCCATTTTTGACCCCATTCCTCACTCCAGCCCCATGAAATGTCTCTGGTATATAGTTGTTCATTATTATCATTATTATTATTTGTGAATGAAGGTATATTTTAATCCTAATCATACTCTATTTGAGCAATTATCTACTTCACCTACTTTTTTTCTACTTTTTTGGGGGGGAGAAGACTGGTTAAGAAACTTTATTATAGAAAATGAATGCATCCAATGTCCCCAAATACATTTGTGACAAGAACAGACACACAGAGACATAGACAATAATTGCTACATCATAGAACAGACTTTTCTAACAGACTTTGCCAACTGATATTGTATTTACATCTATCTGATTCCACCTTAAGAGACAGACCAAAAAGACAAAAATATAGACACTAATTTTTTGATAAAAGGGCCAATCTGGGAGAGTAAAGTCAATCAATGGCTCATCTGTTATCAAGTAACAAATCCTAAAACACTAGACATCCATGAGAACAGTATTATAAACAATGACAAGGGAAATTAGGATAGCAGCTACCATGAGAAATTTTGTGCACATTTTTCATAATCTAAATATAGATTGCAATTTAAGTGACACTGCATCCTTTGATAGATGAGAAAACTGAGAACCAGCCTGAACAATTATTTAAACAACTATTTAAACAAAATTAGTAACTTTCTGTCATCTAAAATCCATTATCTTCCATGAAGAAAATTCAATCAAATTTCTTACTAATCTTCTAAGGAGCTAGGTATATAAAGAGGTTTTCCTCTTATCCTTGCTATGTTCCAAGAATTCACTCATCCAAGCTTTTAATTCAATTCTGAGTTATCAGACATTCTATTCCAGATTTAAATATTAAAGAATAGACTCTAGTGAAAGATACACATTTTTAATTCTTGAAATATTTTGGGATAAAAATATATTTTATTTTACCTGTGGAAATGAGCTTCTCATTCAATTAAGAAACTCTGAATAGTATTTGGATTCTTATAGCAGATTCCCAAGCTCTTCTCAGAGTCCATAGGGACACTTCACAGAGAAAACACTAATTCTTTGGGGGAAAGAAATATAACAAGACATTTCATTTATTTAGTAAACAAATGAATCATTCTGGAGCAATGAATCACATGCTAAAGTAATTGCATGAATACACGTTAGCCTCTGGTATAAAATGACCTTCAGTGTAAGCAGTACATGTTTAATGCTGGAAAGGAAATTTAATGATACAGGACATTGTCCTAGCTCTGATAACTATGTATCATTGAGTTGATAATTTCAAGTCTCTGAAACCCAATTTACACTTTCTCAGAATATAAATTACTTACTTTTTGCAAAATCCTATAAGTCTGTTTTAAGGTGAAGTTCATTTAAAAAATTACCAATCTGATTACCTATGCATATGTAATGATGCTCTCTCTAGACATATTGCACTCAATAAAATTTAAAAAGCAAAGGCAAACAAACAGAAAGGAAGTAAAATTTTTTTACTATGTGTGGATGAGATGATTTTACATACAGAACACCCTGAAGACTTTATCACAAGAGCATTAGAAATAATACGCAAATAAGGTAAAGTTATAATATACAAAGTTCTATCACATATCTATATACTAACCACAAACTATCAGAATAAGAAATGAAGAAAATAATCCATTTACAATCACATCAAAAAAAGAATAAAATTCTTAGAAATCTATTTAGCCAAAGAGATGAAAGACCATCGAAAACTAAAAGATGTTGAAAGAAATTGGCGAAGATATAAATAGAAAGGCAGCCCATACCCATGTGTTAGAATTACCACTGTTAAAATCCCACCACTTAAAGCAACCTGTAGATACAATGCAATCTTATAAAAGTTATTTGTGCTGCATATGTCTTAGGTCCCAGTAACCCCATAATACTATTTCAACAGCTCACAATCTCCTTCTGACACTGATTCAATCTTGGCAAGGATGTGATGCAGCTGGAAAACTGAAGAAAAATTAAATCTTACTGAATCTCCCTTGCTTACCAACATTGTGTCTGTTTTTGTCCTGGGGGGGGGTGTGTACTGTATGTGCAATTATGCATGCTTACGCCTACCTATCTATCAACAGTAGGTACTTTTATTTAATCGGACTGAGCTATTATCTACAATATATAAAAAGGGATGATGGATTGATAGATATTTTGTATTAAATCTGAGTGAATTGTAGATTAGGATTCAGGAGTCATAAAATTACATGACTGATAGTTTCATATCGGATTTTAAATTTCTGATATCTCCTCTATGTTAAAGATTTATTTATTTATGCATACAAGAACTGGGGTACAGGCCAGAGGTTGGGGGGGATGGTGAGAGGATTCACTAGAGACAGAGTGGGGAACAAAACAGACAGATTGACCAAAATACACAGAAGCAGCTGACAGAAGCAGCGGGCAAGACAGGACAGGTCAGCTGCCGTGTGGGTCACCTCCCTGGCTGGGGATTGAACTCATGCTTCACTGGCTTCAGAGAGCTTTATAGTGCTGCACTTTAACCCACAATTTGAACAGAGTAAAAGTATAATGAATTAAATTAGCTATAAGCTCATCTGTTAGATTTTGCAAAAGATGCATTGCTGCTTCACATTTCTGAGATTTACCATATTTACTGATTTTTTTCAATCTAAAATGAATTCATTTAGTTCTCAGAGAGTTTAGTGCTGATCCAATGTCAAAATCATAAGAATATGTCTCACAGCTTAAAATTTCTTATCTAGTGTCAAATTATATATTTTTTCTTTTTTTTTAAGATTTGTTCATTTTGTATACAGAACTGGAGTGTAAGTCAGAGGTACAGGGGCAGGGAGAGGATTCACAAAAGACAGAGTGGGGAGCAGAACAGGCAGATTGACAAAGTACACTGCTGAGGGGAGCAGTAGACAGTCAGGAGAGGTCTGCGATACCACGAGGGTCATTTTCCTGGCTGGGGGCTGAATTAGTGCTGAAGTGGCTTTAGCTAGCTTCGTAGTACTGTGCTTTAACTTGTTGTGCCATCAGGTTAAACCAGACCAAAGAAGATTACTGATTTTATAAATATGAAATATAATACAGTATTCCAGCTTCACTTGCTCTTTTATTATTGAATAAATCATCAAGTTGCTATTTTGTAACAAGAGCTAATTGGAACATATTCCCCTTGGATACCTCCTTTGGGCTTTATCAACAGTTGAGTAAGAGATATAAGCAATTTAGATAAACCATGCTCCTAATGAACCTAACTGCACTGATGTTCCACAGGTAAGAAATATTTTCTGAATACTTGCTAAATAATTAGGATCTAAAATATGAAAGGAATATATGTTATTGACTTCCTCAATACTAAACTTTTTATTGCTGTCCATTGTAGAAGTGAATAAAATGCATTCCCTCAATCTGATATATGCAGAGTTTGTCTAAGAATTGAAAAACACTTCCCAAAATATATCAAGGAAAATCAAAAATACTGAAACCTTCTTTGTAGAATGAAAGAGAATTCTACAAATTATGCTATTATTTTCCTGACAGAAGAAGACAGAACAATTTAAAGTAAAATGACCAGGAAACTTGTCAATCCAAGGGAGAAAACACATTGACCCACTTAACTACCTTCAGGCTTATATTTTGCTATAATAGGGAAAACGATTATTATTTGAATCTAATTTTGTTAGATTAATCTAACAAAGGATTCACCCCAAGTCAGTTTCATTTCAATGGAGGAGGTAATAGTGGAAGTGAGTAGTAGAATGAAGTCGGGGTATGCAAAGAAGCAGTGAACTTTAGGCCCTTTGAAGAAGGGCATGAAACTGAATTTTGTCTCTGACACTTACGAGCTGTGAGACTTGCTATAAATGTGAAATAGCATGTGCAAAGGTCCATTTCTAGAGTAACCATAAGCCTGTTATTTCTCTTCCTTGCAAATGTAACTTGGGCTAAATATTGAGCCAAAGATCTTTGCAGTATTCTGACTTCTTAAATTTCTGGCATCTCAAATTTC
>NW_004567116.1:6722901-6731277 GCF_000260355.1 Condylura cristata | reverse complement strand
TTTTGTCATAATACTACTAATGACAATTTTATAAATCCATGCAAGATTATTCCATGAAACGCCAACATGAAGAATGTCACAGAAGTCACGGTATTTATCCTGATGGGCTTCACAGACAAACTTGAAGTACAGATGATTTTATTCTTCCTGTTTTTAGCAACTTACCTACTTACTATGGTGGGGAATTTGGGATTGGTCTTACTGGTGATCGCAGATTCGAGGCTTCATAACCCCATGTACTATTTTTTGAGTGTGTTATCGTCTGTGGATGCCTGCTTTGCCTCGGTGATTACCCCAAATATGTTAACAGATTTTATGTCAAAGAATAAAGACATTTCATTCCTCGGGTGTGCAATGCAGATGTTTTTTGCTGTGACTTTTGGGAGCACAGAATCCTTCCTGTTGGCTGCGATGGCATATGATCGCTATGTGGCCATCTACAACCCACTCCTGTATTCGGTCAGCATGTCACCCAGGATCTATGTACCCCTTATAATCGCTTCCTATGTTGGTGGCATTTTGAATGCTTCTGTACACACGGGGGCCACTTTCAGCCTGTCTTTCTGTGCATCCAATGAAATTAAACACATCTTTTGTGACATCCCTCCTCTACTCTCTATTTCTTGTTCGGATACGAACATAAACCAGATTTTACTCTTCTACTTTGTGGGATCTATTGAGATCATTACTATCTTGATTATTCTGATCTCCTATGGTTTCATCCTGTTGGCAATCCTGAGGATGAATTCTGCGGAAGGAAGGAAGAAAGTCTTCTCTACGTGTGGCTCTCACCTGACTGGGGTGTCCATCTATCACGGAACAATCCTCTTCATGTACATGAGGCCGACTTCCAGCTATGCTTTGGACTATGACATGATAGTGTCAATATTTTACACCATTGTGATCCCCATGCTGAATCCCATCATCTACAGTTTAAGGAACAGAGATGTAAAGCAAGCAATTAAAAAAGTATTTGGTAAAAATTGCTTTATCAATAAAGTATATTCTTCACACTGACAATAAAATTGTAAATGTATTAAGATTGTTGTCTATTGTCTCCATATCAAGAATATTTTACATTTATTAGTATCTTTTTGTTCTTCATGGATATTTTATATATAACATTAGGAATCACATCTTCAACTATGCAGTTCCCACACAGGCAGAAAACCATCATGCACTTGTTTCTGATTTAATACATTTTTATGTACATGCATGAACAAACACATTCATGTACATGTGTGCTGAAGGTGACTGCAGAAGTTTGCTAGAGCATCCATAAGAATGCTTCACAGGGCCCTCCCTAGTGGTGCAACAGGTTAAAGTGAAGTACTGTGAAGCTTTCCACAGCCACTGCAGCACAAGTTTGAAACCCCAGCCAGGGAGGTGACCCACATGGCGCAGCAGACCTCTCCTGACTCACCCGCTGCTCCCCCTGGCAGTGTATTTCAGTGGATCTGTCTGTTCTACTCCCCACTCTGTCTCTGGTGAATCCTCTCAAACCACCCACTTCCCTGCACTTCTGGCCAGTAGCCCAGTTCTTATATGTATAAATAAATCTTTTTTGAAAAATAAAGAAAGAAAAGAAAGCAGAAAGCTTTATATCTAATGGATTGCACCGCAGACAATCATTTTTCACTGTTCTTGATTTTCCCAGTCTGAAATCAAAGTGAAAATAGAGTCAATCTCTTCTGAGACCTTTCTCCTGGGTTTCATAGCCAGCAGTAACATCTTCTTTTCTAGTGCCAAGTGTCTGTGCCCATATATCTTATAATAGATACATTAGTCATCTTGCGTTAGCACCAAGCCTAAAATGCTTACTTAAGTTCATGACTGTGACGCCCAGGAATCTTGGACCTGGGATGTTGAAAGTACTGAGTCACAGGGACTTGAGTGAGGGACTGAGCTCTAGGCACAGTTACCCTCACAGAGAACCAATATCCAAACACAGTCATGTTGTGAGGTAAGGGAGTTGATAGCTTAGCATATGAATGTTTGGTATGTTTGCATACGTCCATTCACATACATGTGAACTCTTTCACATGTTGGTTTAGGATTATGACAACTTTAGTGGATGATGTGGTATGTGGTATTGTATTTGAGCAGTTGTTAACTATACTCCTAAATATTATACATTGTTGTAAGCCAATTATGTTTTATTTAAGAAAAAGCCATGTCTAACATGTATAATGTTAACAGTGCTTCATAAATCTATATATATATACTTGGGAAAAAATGAGAATTCTTTCATTTCTGGTCAAAGCTTAATATACACACATCTACAAAATAATTTTATGGAATGTGTATTTTGTCTTTACATCTTCTTTAATTTTTTTCTTCCCTAATAATTTTAATACAGGAATAATAGATTTTCCTAATATTAGATTTATTCTTTAAATGCCTCTTTGTGTTTCCTGCATGAAATTTCCCACTATGGAGTAGTCCTTGCTGGGTGTAAGTAGCCCTTGCTGGGTGTATTTTCATAGATAACACTGATAGTTAAGCTTTTACTGTGAATTAAACCTTATCAATACAAAATATTCTTATTAATTTATACATTCCTGATCCTGTATTTCTTCACATTAAAACTGAACCAATGTTTTATTTTTATGCCTAGTCTTAATTGTATATTTTTACACATTTTTATTTTTACCATTGTGAAGCAATCTGTCTTATACTTCTTTTTTTTAATATTACAAAAACATTTTCTTTTTATACTTTTGTTAGGTGCATTTACAATTGCCACTCTGTGTATTTTTAGTTTTGGCTTTGTTCTAATTTTCACATTACAATCATATCACACACACATTTTTACAGGTATAAATTTATGTATTTCTCATAGACCAGGAAAACATTCATCTTACAATGTTTCAATGATAAAGGATATAACAAAGTTTCAATTTTCAACTGTACAAAAAGGTGCAAAATTACTATAAGAAATGCCAGCTATTTACTTATATATGCAAAACCTACATCTATATCAAAAACCAGCTCTGAGCAATCAGTTATGCTAAGCCATTTCCATTACCTTATTTTTTCAATATTTTCTATATTTTTGTCAATGATACATCTACCAGCTAAGTACAAATTTATGAAGTATAAAATATTTCCTTTTTGGTTGTTTGTGTGTTTGTATTAAATTAATCAAAAGAGATTTATAAAATACTGAATAAACTGTGGTGGAGAGAATGGCATTTATAAAATGTTCTTTAAAAAACATTCTGCTGCCCTCCCTGGTGGCGCAGTGGGTTAAAGCACAGCACTGAGAAGCTAAAGCCACTTCTGCATGAGTTCGATTCCCGCCTGCCCCGGAGGTGATCACATGGTGTGGCAGACCTCTCCTGACCCGCCCGCTGCTCCCCTCAGCAGTGTACTTTGTAGATCTATCTGCCTATTCTGCTCCCCACTCTGTCTCTGGTGAAGCCTTTCACCACCCCTGAGCCTCTGGCCTGTACCCCAGTTCTGTATGCACAAATAAATCTTTAAAAAAAAAAAACATATGTCTTCAAATGGTAATGGACAATATTGAAAATGCACTAAATATTTTACATGCACCATCAAATTGAATCTTTACAAAAACTCTATGAATATGGAATTAATATTTATCATGTACAGTTTAGGACACTCAGGCTAGAAGTGCAGTGACTTATTGAAGATTCCATAGCTAAAAGGTACACAGATCTATATTTAAATTGGGGTTCCTGGTTCCAGAACAAATATTCACATTCGCTCTGCTACAATTCTTCTGAATATAGTAGGTGAAATGATTTCTGAAGTGGTTTTATTGTGCCAACAATGGAATATTCCATGATAAAATTCTATGATATTAGCCTATGCAAAGGATTCATATGGTATAATTTAAAGATGACAACAGTCTTTTTATTTTACACAACAGAATGCTTAAATGTAGACCTTAAGAAGTCTTATTTTGTGATTTTCATTACAATATGGATTTTGAAAGACATAATTCTTGAAAGCCCCAAAATCATATTTAGTCAAGTAACAGATGGGTCAACTGTACAAAAGCAAATGAAAGGAAACTACTGTTGTAGAGAGGCCTTAAGAAAATATCCTACAGGAAAGATGGGAAAGAGGAGCTTAAACCTTCAGTATCACTATTTCCAGTGCCTGGAGTCCTCTCTCCTCTGCAGGACTCTCAGGACAGCATTTTTCACCTCTTTGTTGCGGAGGCTGTAAATGAGTGGGTTCAGCATAGGGGTCACGATCGTGTAAAACACAGAAGCCACCTGGTCCTTTCCCAGAGAGTAGGATGTACTTGGTCTTAAATAAGTGAAGATCATGGTGCTATAGAAGATGGTGACGGCCAAGAGATGGGAGCCACAGGTGGAAAAGGCTTTTCTCTTTCCCGAAGCAGAATTAATTTTCAGGATAGTAGAGAGAATGGAAATGTAGGAAACTGATATTGTGATAAGAGAGACCACAAGGGTGGAGCCAGCAAAAATGAAAATCATGAGTTCAGTGTCCTGGGTTTCAGTGCAAGAGAGGGCTAAAATTGGGGATGAGTCACAGAAAAAATGATGGATTACATTGGAGTTGCAGAAATGCAATGTCCTCATGCAAAGCTCATTGACTAGAGAATCTATAAGCCCTACAACATAGGACCCGAAAACAAGGGAGCAGCAGCGTCTTGTGGACATGATGACCGGGTAGTGGAGAGGATTGCAGATGGCTACGTAGCGGTCATAGGCCATGGAGGACAGGAGAAAACATTCTGCAGCACCAAACAAGATAAAAAAGTACATTTGGGTGAAGCAATTCACATAGGAAATCTTCTTGTTGGAGGTCAGTAAGTTCCCTATTGTTTTAGGGGTGATGACATTTGAGTAACTGAGATCAATGAAAGACAGGTGACTGAGGAAGAAATACATGGGTGTGTGCAGCTGGGCATCCAGGCGGATGAGCAGTATCATGCCCGCATTCCCCAGCACGGTGACCAGGTAGATCAGCAGAAACAGCACAAAGAGCACCAGCCGGATGTCCTCAGCATCGGCAAATCCCACCAGGATGAAGTCAGCCACGTCTGTGTTATTCCCTCTATGCATTGTGCTCCATTGATTCATCTGTGGAGAAGTTGGAGTTCATTTGAGCAGATCATTCAACAAGTGTTGCTATAAATTATTTGGCATATGTATACTCATTTAATATTTCTAATTTGATAATTGGTAGTAATCAGGAAATGATGGAAAAAATAATTATTTTTACCCAGTATAGAAATAAATGTAAACTGATATATGGACAGGGTGTAATAAAACAAATTGCATTATTATTTCTCATAGTGAATTTATTTCATATGAGAATGCTGTATCATGGTGTTAACTCTTAGATATGTCTTTTAGCGGAGGAAAAGGAGACAGACAGTTTAAGAAATTTGTCTTGTGTCAGAGCTATTAAATAACTTTGTGAGTACAAATATAGGCTGACTCCACATAACATACTCAAATATCATATTTCATATTGTGATTAAATCCAGAAACCTATAAAAATGATATTGACATATAAGGTAATGATAGAAGTATGATGATACTTATGTTTGACTTCAACTTTTATTTAGTAGTAACAACAAATCTAAACCTTAAAGAACTTCATTAAAGTTTATTAGCATAATGAACACTAGCTAATATTAGTACAAATTTTAAGAAGTTGAATAAAGTTTTCCCATTTTAAATCTAATTCTACTAAAATTATAGTACATCATACTTACATCGCGTCAAGACCCTAATCCATTTATTCCGTGTTTCTGTCTCCACAGGAATAGGCGTCACTAGAGTTTTAATGGTGTGTGTGAATATTCTTTTCATAATTGTCATTTCATTTGATCCAACTAAATCCCTGTAATTTTGAGAGTAATACTTACTGTGATTAAGTCTTGGTTGACAACAAACAAACAAACAAAACCTTCCAATGTTGTCAGTCTAGAAATGATTCAACCTAATTCTTCCCTCACAAATTACATATGAAACACATTTGATCAAAAATTTCTGTAATATAATAAAAGTTTCCTCTGAAGCACGTTCTGTCTAAATTTGGGGGCATGCCTTTTTTTAATTCTGGTTTAATAATAATTAACATAGGAATTTTGGGGGATCTGTAGTCAAGTAGAAGTTGGCTGTCAGTGATTGATGTCTACAGAATATGAGAGAGCTACTGTGAATAGAGTCGAGCAGGAATGTCTTGTCTCTCATCCTGATGCTTCCAAAGCACCTCATATATTGGAGATAGTGTAGTGCAATGTTGGGTCATCCTTGAGGGACCAATTTCCAAAGGCTGTTTGGCCAGCTTCCAAGGTCAGTGCTCAAGGATTCTAGGTTGCAAGGGTCTGATCCCTGAGGAACCAACTAATGAAGAACCGGGTGTGGACTTGTACAGTCTCAAATATTGCAAAGACGGTGAAGAACATATTTCAGATACAATCCTAATTCATCTGTTTTAAGTCATCAAGGATGGAATGATTTATTTTTGGAGGAATGTTGTTATATTTCATAATGGGATTATATTATGATTCTGCCAGACCATAGACAGCTGGTGCCTTAACATGGTGTATTTTTCACACTGACCATTACTCTGAAACTAATAAAGAATTGCACTCTTTGCCTCACAATCAATATTATAAAAATAGATATTTTTGTAGCATCTTTTTTATTTTTAGCAGGCATTTTCACATAAAGATCATAACCACACCTCCACCTATGAAGTTACCACACATACAAGAAACTCTGTCATCCCCTGCTCTTTCTTCATCAACTCTAAAATATACACCTGTGCACATACACATGTCAACACATGTGCACAATCATGCTGACATGAGCATGTTTGTATATCAGGGTGGTTGTAACCAAATCCCACAGACTGGGATCTTCAACAACAGCAATCTATTTCTCACTGTTCTACAGTCTAGAGTCTGAGCTCAAGATGAAGTTGGCAGATTTCATAATGGTGAGGTCTAAATCTTTCACTTTTTTGCAGTCGTCATCTCTAGTATGTTAACGTGACCATCACACTCCCTGCATCTGTGCTGTGACCTTTATTTTCCATAACACCAGTCCCATTGGATTAGGGGCACTCTTAAGAACTAAATTTAAGCTAATGACCTGCATAAAAGTCCTATTACTAGAATTACATACTGAAATATCAGGAGTTATATCTTCAACATATGAATATTGCTTTATACAAATACACATTCACAAATAAACATACATATATAATGTATAAATATTTTTACATACAGAGTCAATTGGACTCTAAATACCTTCACAACCATATAATTTGATTCAATTCCAGTAGATTCAATTTCAGTAATTTCAGGTAATCAACTTCATAATGACATTTGACTAGCCAGGCAACTACCATGTAATTCATAATAACCAGTTTGCATAGTGAAAACAATGTATCTAGTAACCCTTAAAAACATTAAAAGAAAAATCCAACACATGTAATGTGGAAAATTACTTTCTTCAATAATATTTAGAACATATAAAAACCTTTTTAAATAGATTTTTAAAATCACCATAAGAATGATATGCACATGATAATTTTGAACCTTGAGTATTGCAATAAAATTCAGTCATACCAGATTATGTAAAGAAAGCTATATATACATATATTATAATTCTACTTATTCAGATACCATCAGTTTACAACACTGTAGATGATTTAGGGGAATAGGCTCTCAGTTCCTAAGGTATATATCTCCACTCCCACCATGAAAGCTCCCCGGACCTTAGACAATGGTGCCCCTCCCACCTGTCTCTACCACATCTTCAAGCCTCTTTACAGCCTCAAACTCCAGGATTCAGCAATTCTACAAATTTCTAAGGTTTATTTTTTAAGTTTATCATTTGTTAATTTTTTCCTGTAGAGAATATCTTTTAAATGAAGGGAAATTGAACACTCAACATCACTAAAGTTAATGATGGCCACATAATCTGTACTTATTATCAATTCCTAACTCTATAACTTTTCTCTGTTAAAACATGGAAAACAATGAATGAAACATTGATTTCAATAATTAACGAGTAAAAAACATAGCAAAACTTAGAAACCAAGAGAAGGGAAATGGTGTATTAAAATGGACAGTTTTCAACAAAATTAGTAGTGACTGAAGCTGTTAACATGTCACTGGCAGGTAGCTGCTTTATTGATAAACATATTATCAGCTAGAAACCAAAGATATGTTACATGGAGAGTTTTAAATTGATGCCTGTGCAACATTTTGGGTCCTTAACAACCTGATATGGGAGTCTTGCTTGTTTACATGCACCAAGTTTGCACTGCATTCATCTTACAATGTTTCAATGGCAAGGCAAATAAGCAAAAATTTCAAGAGTATCAGACAGTTGCAAAAAATTGTATAGGACA
>NW_004567116.1:6718580-6722396 GCF_000260355.1 Condylura cristata | reverse complement strand
TTAAAATTTGTGACACCTTAAGGTTTTCCTTTTAATTGTTTGAGATTTTCAATTAAATTGATTAAAGGTAATTTATAAAAAAGTGAAAATTCATTAAAAAGTACAAGAATGAAGCCTTATGATGATGGACTATATTTATTAGAAATGCTTCCATTTTTTTACATCCAGCATCTGACTTAATCTTTACAAAAAGTCTATGAACCTAGGATTATTATTGATGCTGTAAAGTGTTTAATGCTAAAAGCTGAGGGACTTATGAAAGCTTCTATAAGTAAAAAGGTAAGCAGACATAGATGTAATTCTAGACTCTGATTCCAAAGCAAGTATACATAGTCTTTCTGCAACAATTCTTCGGAATATAATAGGTTAAATGGTTTATAATTCTGTTTTATTGTGGCAACAAAGGACATCTTCTCCATAATAAAATTACCTAATTTTGATGTATCCGGGGGAATTGGAATGAAAAAAATTAAAAGAGGACAATACCCTTTTCTTATTTTATGCATCATTTGTCCTAAAACTTAGACCATAAATATATAATCCATTTCATGATTTTCATTCCAATGATTGTAAAAGGACATCATCCATGAAATGCCCCAGAACATTCATGGTCAAGAACAGATGAGTCAGGGACACAAAAGCAAATGACAATTGTTGCAGAGGTGCTTTAAGAAAATGCCATCAGGAAAGAAGGAAAAGAGCTTAAACCCTCAGCATCACTATTTCAAGCGCCTGGAGCCCTCTCTCCTCTGCAGGACTCTCAGGACAGCATTTTTCACCTCTTTGTTGCGGAGGCTGTAAATGAGTGGGTTCAGCATGGGGGTCACGATCGTGTAAAACACAGAAGCCACCTGGTCCTTTCCCAAGGAGTAGGATTTGCTTGGTTTTAAATAAGTGAAGATCATAGTACCGTAAAAGATAGTGACAGCCAAGAGATGGGAGGCACAGGTGGAGAAGGCTTTTCTCTTTCCTGAAGCAGAATTAATTTTCAGGATAGTGGAGAGAATAGACACGTAGGATGCTGATATTGTGATAAGAGAGACCATGAGGGTGGAGCCAGCAAAAATGAAAATCATGATTTCTGTGCCCTGGGTTTCTGTGCAAGACAGGGCTAAAATTGGGGACGTGTCACAGAAAAAATGATGGATTATGTTGGAGTTGCAGAAATGCAATATTCTCATACAAAGCTCATTGACTAAAGAATCTATAAACCCTACAACATAGGACCCGAAAACAAGGGAGCAGCAGCGTCTTGTGGACATGACGACTGGGTAGTGGAGAGGATTGCAGATGGCTACGTAGCGGTCATAGGCCATGGAGGACAGAAGAAAACATTCAGCACCACCCAAGAAGATAAAAAAATACATTTGGGTGAAGCAATTTGCGTAGGAAATCTTCTTGTTGGAGGTCAGTAAGTTCCCTATTGTTTTAGGAGTGATGACAGTTGAATAACAGAGGTCAATGAAAGACAGGTGACTGAGGAAGAAATACATGGGGGTGTGCAGCTGAGCATCCAGGCGGATGACCATTATCATGCCCGCATTCCCCAGCACGGTGACCAGGTAGATCAGCAGAAACAGCACAAAGAGCACCAGCCGGATGTCCTCAGCATCTGCAAATCCCAGAAGGATGAAGTAAGGCGCGTCTGTGTTATTCGCTCTATGCATTATGCTCCACTGCTTCACCTGTGGAGAAGTCAGAGCTCATATTTAGCAGAAATGACTTCAAAAACATGCTCTTATGAATGATCGGGAACATGTATATTAATTTGATGGTTCTAGTTTGATAGTAATGGGTGATATACTAGATATGATGAGAAAAAAATAATGAATTTTTCTGTCCAGTACGTAGATGGGTTAAATTTATAATTGGCTATAATGTAATAAAATAGGATATAGTAATTGGAATAAATCTGAGCTTTCTAAATGCTTTCGTTTCTTAATTAATTTATTCCACATGAAATAGTACACCATATTACTGCTACCCATATATTTTAATGAGGAAAAGGACATAGTGCATGAAATTTATCTTAAGTCAGAACTCTTAAATAATGACCATAGTGCATGAAATTTATCTTAAGTCAGAACTCTTAAATAATGACCTGTGAGTCTCAAAGAGAGACTGAATCCACAGAAGTTAGTCAAATATCATGTTCCTCATTCTTATTAATTCATCAGGCCTATAAAAACAATACACATATATAAAGCGTAATAAAAATGGTATGAAGAATCATGTACTATTCCTTTGCTTAGACCATTACTTTATATAGATGATACATATCAAGTTTAATACTTTGTGGGATCTTTTAGAGTAATTAATACTAATTAAAATCAGTACCAGTTTCCAGAAGCAATAATGTTTCAAAATGCATCCATTTAATATCAAAGTATGCCCAGATTATATTACTAATGTACTAACATGGCTTGGAGTCCCTGATTCTATTAACTCTTTGTTTCTCTTTCCCCAGGTACAGGCATCACTTAGGGAAAAGTCTTAGTGACATGTGTGCATATTCTTCCCACAGATGTCTTTTCATTGGATCCACTAAAACCCTGCAATTTTGAAAATAGTACTTACTGTGATTCAAAGTCGGTTGTAAACACAAAATCCTTCTTCCAGTGTATCACTCTAGAAACGGTTCAACCTAAATCTTTCATCAAAAATAAAATACGAAAACCATTTGAGTCGAAAATTTCTGTAATATATGTGTTTTCTTTGAGATAACTTCTTTTTTAACATCTGGTCATGCATTTTTTTTTTTTTAGTTCTAATGTAAATCAAGCTAGGAATTGTTAAAGGTTCTGATCAAGCGCACATTTGCTGTCAGCGACTAATATGTCATTAGTGATTTTTAGGGAGCTACTGAGAATAGAGCAGAGCAGCTTTGCCTGTCTCTGTCCAGGGCACTTCATATATTGGGAATGGTGATAACACATCATTTGGTCATCCTTGAGGGACTAATTTCCAAAGAAGGCTGTTTGGCCTTTTTCCAAGGACAGAAGCTCAAGGACTCTGTTTCGAAAAAAATAGTTGCTTTGTCCCTTAGAAACCAACTAAAGCAGAGGCTGGGGTTTGGACTTCTATTGCGCAGAATCAAATTTTTGACAAATCAGTGAAGAAAATATTTCTAGATACAACCATAATTAATGTGTTTTGAAACCTTCAATATTTCCTATAAAGAAATATATTCACATTTTATAATGTGATTATAGTATGACTTTACCAGAGTATGTTGCGTTGGTGCGTTAACAAAGTATGTTTGCACTGACCATTACACTGAAACAAATAAAGAATTTAAGCTCTTTGTCTCATAATGAAGATGATAGAAATACATGTTTTAGAATGCTTTTTATTCTTGGTAGAGAGTTTTATAGAGAGATCATCACCACACCTCCATGGAAACAGTTTCCGCACATACAGGAAAGCTCTGCCCTCCTTTCTTCACACACTCTGGTAAATACACCTGCACACATGTGAACATGCGTGCACCATATGCTGAGACTGAAAGTATTGGTAAATCAGAGGTGTTGTTACCAAAAACCATGGACCAAGAGTCCAAACCACAGTAATTTATTTCTCACTGTCCTACTGATAGATTGGCTAGGCCTTGTGTGAGGTAATGTGAGAATTCCAGCAGCATTGTTAAGACTTTACTCAGGGCCCTCCCTGGTGGCGCAGCGGGTTAAAGCGCAGCACTAAGAAGCTAAAGCCACTTCCGCATGAGTTCGATTCCCGCCTGCCTGGGAGGAGACCACATGGCGCGGCAGACCTCTCCTGGCCCGCCTGCTGCTCCCCTCATATACTTCGTCGATCTGC
>NW_004567116.1:6705601-6717560 GCF_000260355.1 Condylura cristata | reverse complement strand
CTATCCAACCTACATATTTTTCTCTCTAAAAAATGTAAAGTCAATGAGTGAAGCATTTATACAATCATTTATTTGTAAATGACAGAACAAACCTCAAAAAATCAAGAGAAAGGCAAAGTTGTAAAATATACAGAATTTCAACAAATTGGCAGTGACTGACGTTAACATGCCACAGAAAGGCTGGACTGTACTGATAAATTTTTTTTTCATAGAAAACAAAGATGTCTGGTTACATGGAGAATAGAAATTGATTACAACACAATAGTTCTGGTCCTTAGAAATGCAATATGGGAGTTTTGATTGTTTTTAAAGCACCAAGATGCATTCATCTTACAAAGACAAAGGAATTTTTAAAAATTAAACTTTCAAAGTATATCAGAAAGTTTAAAAGTTAAACTTTCACAGTATATCAAACCAGGTAAACAGAATCAGTCTGTTACAATTCTCTGAATATAATGGACTAAGTGACTTCTGAAGCTGCTTTTAATTTACCAGTAAAGGAGACTTTCCAATGACAAAATTCTTTCCTATTAGCCTATGCAAAGGAATGGAATGGTATAATAATAATAAAAAAATCCTCATTTTCTGAAGCAGCTGCACTTTAATTTAGAACTAAATATAGAAACTATTTTGTGGTTTCCATTACAACCTGGATTTCTAAAGACATAATCCTGGAAAGACTTAAGATCATTGTTGGTCAAATAACAGATGACTCAGAGAAACACAAACAAAAAAAAAAAGTCAATTGTTTTAAGTTTTGGAGAAAATACCCTATAGTGAAGGAAGAAAGAGGAGCTTAAAACCTCAGTGTCACTATTTCAAGTGCCTGGAGCCCTCTCTCCTCTGCAGAACTCTCAGGGCAGCATTTTTCACCTCTTTGTTGCGGAGGCTGTAAATGAGTGGGTTCAGCATGGGGATAACAACAGTATAAAACACAGAAGCCACCTCATCCTTTCCCAGGGAGTAAGATTTCCTGGGTTTTAAGTAAGTGAAGATCAGAGTGCCATAAAAGATGGTGACGGCCAGGAGATGGGAGGCACAGGTGGAGAAGGCTTTTCTCTTGCCCGACGCCGAATTCATTTTCAGGATCGTGGAGACAATGGACATGTAGGATACTGACAGCATAATGAGAGAGACCAAGAGGGTGGAGCCAGCCAAAATGAAAATCGTAAGTTCAGTATCCTGAGTGTCAGTGCAAGAAAGGGCTAAAATTGGGGACGTGTCACAGAAAAAATGATGGATTACGTTGGAATTACAGAAGTCCAATTTTGTCATGTCAAGCACAGTGACCAAGGAATCCATAAAACCTATGATATAGGACCCTAAGACCAGGAGGCTGCAGCGTCTTGTGGACATGACGACCGGGTAGTGGAGAGGATTGCAGATGGCTACGTAGCGGTCATAGGCCATGGAGGACAGAAGAAAGCACTCAGCTCCAGTCAAGAAGATAAAAAAGTACATTTGGGTGAAGCAATTAGCATAAGAAATCTTCTTGTTGGAGGTCAGTAAGTTCCCTATTGTTTTAGGAGTGGTGACATTTGAGTAACTGAGGTCAATGAAAGACAGGTGACTGAGGAAGAAATACATGGGGGTGTGCAGCTGGGCATCCAGGCGGATGACCATTATCATGCCCGCATTCCCCAGCACGGTGACCAGGTAAATCAGCAGAAACAGCACGAAGAGCACCAGCCCGATGTCCTTAGTATCTGTCAGGCCCACAAGGATGAAGTAAGGCGCGTCGGTCTTATTCCCTTTATGCATTGTGCTCACTGCTTTACCTGTGGAGAAGTCAGAGTTCCTACATAGCAGACATGACTTCAAAAATGTATTCCTGTGTATCTGGAAGTATTCATTTAATATTTCCACTACGGTAATAACAGATGCTTTATAGGATATTGGGGGTAGGGTGGTATTATTTTGCCCAGTATAAAATGGATATAAATTGATAATTGGACATGATGTATTAAAATGGGTATGTTCATTGAATGAACTGTATAATAAATGTTCTCATTCCTTAACCATTTATTCCATATGAGAATAGCATGTCGTAGATAATACTGTTAGCCTATCTGTTGATAAGAAAAAGGAAATAGTGCAAGAAATGGACCCTGAATCAGAGTACTTTAATGATAATTCTGTGAGTTCCAAGTTAGACTCACTCCACAGAACATATTAAAATACTGCATTCCCTATCATGATTTATTCCAACAAGACTATAAAATTATGTATGTATGTATATATAGATACATATATACTATGAAATGTGCATGTTTGCTGTATGTGTATATACACATGCATTCTATAAATTATACATGTATATATATACACATATATTATTTTTATAGTATACACACACATATAACACTATGCTAGAAATATAGTACTCAGGATCATTTACTTATTTAAAGCTCTATCTTAATGGACTCAGTACAATTTATTAGCATAATTAACTAACATGAGTTTCAAGTTTCAGAAAATGGGAAATATTTCCCAATTTTACCTATTAAGACAAATTCTACTCAAAATGAATTGCAAAATCCTAACATTGCTTGGAGTCCAAATTCTACCACTCCATATTTCTGTCCCCACAAGTTAGGCATCACACAGGCTCATGCTTTAGTGATATGTGTGCATAGACTTCTGAGGGCTGTCATTTCTTTCAGTCCAACTAAAAATCTGTAATTTTTCAGTAATACTTACTGTGAGCCAAAGAGAGTTGAAAGCACAAAAACCTTCTTCGAATGGAGTCTAGAGAAGTTTCAAGCTAAACCTTTCCTCATAAAATAGGAAAAACAATTGAGTTTGAAATTTCTGTAATGTAATGTATGTTTTCTTTGTGATGATTTCTTTTTCAATTTGTGGGCATGCATTTTTTTTATTCTGATGTAATCGTAAAATAACCTAGGAAAAGGTAAGTTCCTGGTCAGTTAAAGTTCATTGGCAGTGACTGTTGTCTGTAAGAATATTAGGGAGCTATCGAGAATCGAGCATATCAGTGTTGCCTTGCCTCGCCTCTCATCCTGATGACTCCAGGGCACTTCAAATACTGGGGATGGTGATAATGCAATGTCAGGTCATCCTAGAGGGACCAATTTTCAAAAAAGGCCGTTTGGACTACTTCCAAGGACAAAAGTCAAGCACTAAATTTTGCGGATATAGTGCCTGTCCCTTAGAAACCAACTAATGAAAAGCCTGGTAAATTTTTGACAAAGACATTTAAGAAAATATTTTTATATAGAACCCTAATTCTATTTTGAAACCATCAAGATGAAATGGTGAATGGTGTATTTTTCTAGAGAAATATTATCATTTTATGTAATTATATTATTATTTTATGCAGCACATGGACAGTTAGTACTTCACCAAAGTGTATTATTCACATGGATCATTACACTGAAGCAAATGAAGAATTCAGCTCATTGTATCACAATCATGATGAGAAAACCACATGTTTTGTTGCATCTTTTTTATTTTTGGTTGCTATTTTTCATCTAAAGATGGTCACCACACCTCCACCTAAGCAGTTTTCACACACACAAGACAACTCGATCATCCTCTGCTCTTTCTTCACTCACTCCACCTGCACACCACTGCAAAACATGTGAACATACATTCACAACACATTTCTTAGGGTGGCTGTAACCAAATGCCATAAACTGGGAGCTTAGACAACAGCAATTCATTTCTCATTGTTCTACAGTCTAGAAATATGAGATCAAGATGAAGGCAGGGCTGATTTCTGGTCAGGCCCCTCCCCTTTGCTTGCAGGTAGACTTCTCTTGTTTGTTGACATGGCCATCACCCTCCCCATGTCTGTTTTGTAGTCCTCTCTTCTCATGGCACCATTTAATTGGGTAAGGGCAATCTTAAGAACTGGTTTCAAGTTATTAACACTTCCCCAACAAAAATCCTATTACCACAGTTATACACAGAAGTGTTAAGTCTTCAACATATGTATATCGGTATGTATAAATATATATTTACAAATATACATACATCTATATTGTTCATAATTATGTTTACATATAGGATCTGGCAAACTTTTAAATAATGATATTAACTTTAATGGCCATATGATTTGATTAGACTCCAATAATTGCAGGTAAGTAACTTTATAATAGTGACATTTGACTTGCCTGGCACTTACCATAGTTCATTCCAAACCAAGACTGCATATTTCCAGGTCATGTTCCCTGCTCCCTCCTCAGATGACAGCATTGCCCCAAGCTAAACGAAGTCTGTCACTCAGAAACCACAGATACTGTGCCCAAGTTGTTGAGTCAGCACTATGCTAGATTCCCAGGAGACACAGTTTCCAATTTTATTTTCTCACCCAGAGCATGGGCAATAAGCTGTTCCTCATGTCTGGACACTGGCATTTATCAAATTACACTTAAATTCAAGATGTCTTGAGACGAGCAACATTCAAGGCTAAGCTACAACAATGTGGCCAATTATCTCTCCCCGCAACTGAGCCCCAGCCCTTCTGTAGGGTCTACCCGATCAGCTGGTCCCACTCAGCAGCACCTGTGTTTCCTTTGACCACCCCACCCCCCACTGCCTTGCTGAGATGTGCTTGCAGAGGCCAAACTCCAAAGAGCAATGTACATGTCCAGCCCTGCTCACAACAGACTGCATTTCCATTGTAATACACAAGTATTTTGACATTAACTTGAAATAGCAATAGTCCTTCTTCCATCTTTTCATCATCATTGCTATTATTACATTAATAGCATTGTTGTTGTTTATAACTTTAGAAGACAAAAGAGAAAATTTAAAACACAGAGTAACCTAAAGCTTTCACAAAAGATGAATTTAAGATTAAACTACTTTAGCAGTGCTTACACAGAATGTTTTTATCAATGTATATGCCCTTCACTAAAATAAAACCATTAAAAATTGAATTAATGACTCATGAATATAGATGGGAAATCTTCCACCAAGTATCAGCAAGTTTAAGTTTGCAATAAAAGAAAAAGGAGCATCCAAGTGTCTAATTCATTGTATGGCTCTTTCATCAGTCTTATAACCAGCTAACTGGTTAACTGAGACCCTGATCTCAGTGTTGATTATACAATTTTGAACAAGGTAATTTAAAGTCTGTGGTTAATACATGATAGTGAATTTAAAGGAATGATAAGAAACTAAAAGCATGAGCAAAATATAACTAATGTTAGCTGAAGATAACTTTTATGGAAAACAAATGAAGCAAGAAAGGAGAGATAGATTGTTCATTCAATAGCCAAGTAATTATACCCAAAATATATTCTGTAGTTAGAATCAGTATCATATGCTGATGAGTTAGCTAGGCTTTTTGTGAGGTAATGTGAGAATAGCAGAAGCATTGTTAAGAATTTGCTGAGCAAAGGAATTCATTAATGCACTGAACTTTTGTATTGCTAGTACCTACCTGAGAGTCTCCTGATGAAGATGAAGTATTTTAATGCATACCTAAACATTTTAGAGTATTGTGGGACATAAGTGCTCAGCACAATGTATTATGACCAATATTATACATTAATTTAAAAACACAACTGTTCATATTTATGATTATCATATGATATTAATTATCATTTTGGCATTGTACTAAATGCTAGAATATTATATCTTAAATTACGACAAATCACACCTCATATAAAAAAGCAATAAGTACTAACAAGGAACTTGTAGGAAAAATGTAAAAACTTACTATTGTAATAGATTATGCTATAAATATGCAATAACATGATTTGTGTCTTTTATACGATGTTCTAAGAGAAGAGGGTATCTATTAAGCATTGCCTAAAGTTAGTCTGTGTACAGCAACTTCACTGTATTCTATTCATTGCCTTAGCCAGCAGGACACCAGCAGGACACATGTACTCATCACAGAGAGAGACAGCAATGAAAACGAAGTGAAAAAGCCTTCATAAAATGGTCACAAAAATGGGAAAGTTACAATTGTATAAAATAATGCATTCCATACACAAGATGAGAGATAAGACAAAATCATATTACTGAGCCATAAAGGTTTGTCAAATATTTATCTCCACACACCGTGCATGTCAACATAAAAATAATAGGTATTTAATATAAAAGCCATATTTAAATAAATGAATATAAGGTGAGGTGTGGAGACCAACATCCTAATGTTAACTGAAAGAGATTTCAGTTGTGACTCAAAGCAATCACATCATTACACAATCATTTCCTGGAGTAATCACATTCTTAATACAGACACACACGGGATTCTTTGTAGGCTGAATGAAATTAGTATATCCAGGAACTATTACAAAAGTTGAAACAAAAGAAAAGTCAAAATTGTAATATGGAAAATTACCTTCTTTAATAATCTTGCAAGTGATATAAAAACCTTTTAAAATAGATTTTAGGAATGACCATCAGAATGAGATGCTCTAACACTGGAATAGTGCAACAAAAATCAGCCATTCCAGACAATGTGACAAAATGGTATATTTTTATAATTTTATTTATTTATTTGTAGATGAATACTAGATGATTTACAATACTAGATGATTTAGGGAAACAGCTCCTCAGATACATATCACCAACCATCCCCTCATGACAGCACCCTCAACCCCAGGCCAGTGGGTCCCTCCCACCTATGTTTCTACTCCCATCTTGGCAGCTCTTTGTGGCTTCAATTCTACAGACACTGAGGATTTTCTTGTGTTTTATTTGCTCCATTGTTATTTTTTTGCTGGAGGTAAAATCTTTAAAGTGAAGGGAATTGGAACACTCTAAATGACTAAAGTGAATGGTGGCCACATCCTCTGAATTTATTGTCAGTTCCCAACTTCACAATTTATCTATGTTAAGATATACAAAACAGTGAGTGAAGCATTTCATTCAATAATTTACTTGTGAAGAGTATAACAAATCTTAGAAACCAAGAGAAAGACAATGGTCTCTTAAAATGTAGAGAATTTCAACAAAATTAGTAGTGACTGAAGCTGTTAATATGTCACAGGCATGTAGGTGTTGTATGGATTAATATATTATTAGGTAGAAACAAAGATGTTATTATATGCAGTTTTAATTTGATGACGAACAGCACTTTGAGTCCTTAGCAATGCAATATGAGAGTCTCAATTGTTTTCATGCATCATAAGTTCATTCATCTTACAATGTTTCAATGATGAAAGAATTTTTAAAAAGTTCAAGTATATAAGAAAATTGCAAAAAATTACATAGGGCAGACCAGAACTTGTACTTACACACATGTCTGTGCACACGTACTTACCTAAATATGGGCACTAAGCTGTCAGTTACTGTTAAGACATTTCTGTTTCATCATAGTTTTCATTTTCCATTTTCTCCAGTATGAACATACTATTAAAAGTCCAAATTTGCTCAGCCTTGAGAATTTACTTCTTCATAGTTTGTGTGCTTGTCAATTAAATTAATCAAAGGTAGATTATTTTTTAAAAGTGATAATACTTAGAAACTGTCAATTAAAAATAACAAGAATGAAGTCTTTTGAATAATAGACAATATTTTTTAGAAATGTCATTAATGCCTTACAACCATCATCTTGTCTAATCTTTACAAAAATTCTATGAACATGGGATTATTATTTATCTTTTATAATTTTAGAAACTAAAGCTAAAAGTTGAAAAACTGTTGAAGCTTCTATAAGCTAAAAAGGTAAACAGATATAAAGCTAAATCCAGGTGTCTGGTTCCCAAGGAAGTTTATAGAATCAGTCCACTACCATTCTTCTGAAGATAATGTAATAAATGATCTCCATACCTATTTTTATTGTGGCAATGGAGTTCTTTTCCATAATAAAATTACCTCATATTGATGAATGAAGGGTAACTGGTATGAAAAATTAAGAGATGACAAGTCTTATTAGTTTCTGCATATTTGTCCTAAAATTGATACTATAGATATAGAATCTATTTCACGATTTTCTTTATAATATGAATGTCTACAGACATAAACTTTGAAAGACCCAAGATCACATCTGTCCAATAACAGATGGGTCAGCTGGAACAAAAGCAAATGAAAGGAGTTAATTGTTGTAGAGAAGCCTTAAGAAAACACCCTATAGGGTAAAGGAAAGAGAAGCTTAAAACCTCAGCATCATTATCTTACTGCCTGGAGCCCTCTCTCATCTGCAGGACTCTCAGGACAGCATTTTTCACCTCTTTGTTGCGGAGGCTGTAAATGAGTGGGTTCAGCATGGGGGTCACAGTAGTATAAAACACAGAAGCCACCTGTTCCTTTCCCAGGGAATAGGATTTGCTAGGTTTTAAATAAATGGAAATCAGAGTGCCATAAAAGATGGTGACAGCCAAGAGATGGGAGGCACAGGTGGAGAAAGCTTTTCTCTTTCCTGAAGCGGAATTCATTTTCAGGATAGTAGAGAGAATGGACACGTAGGAGACTGAGAGCATTACTAGAGAGAGTATGAGGGTGGTGCCACCCAAAATGAAAATCCTGAGTTCAGTGTCCTGGGTTTTACTGCAGGATAGGGCTAAAATTGGGTCTAGGTCACAGAAAAAATGATGAATTACATTGGAACTGCAAAAGTCCAATTTTGTCATGCCAAGCACAGTAATCAAGGAATCCATAAAACCTATGATATAGGACCCTAAGACAAGGGCCCAGCAGCGTCTTGGAGACATGACGACTGGGTAGTGGAGAGGATTGCAGATGGCTACGTAGCGGTCATAGGCCATGGAGGACAGAAGAAAGCACTCAGCTCCAGTCAAGAAGATAAAAAAGAACATTTGGGTCAAGCAATTCACATAAGAAATCTTCTTGTTGGAGGTCAGTAAGTTCCCTATTGTTTTAGGGGTGGTGACATTTGAGTAACTGAGGTCAATGAAAGACAGGTGACTGAGGAAGAAATACATGGGTGTGTGCAGCTGGGCATCCAGGCGGATGACTGTTATCATTCCCGCATTCCCCAGCACGGTGACCAGGTAGATCAGCAGAAACAGCACAAAGAGCACCAGCCGGATGTCCTCAGCATCTGTCAGGCCCATAAGGATGAAGTAAGGCACGTCGGTCTTATTCCTTCTGGGCATTGTGCTCACTGCTTTACCTGTGGAGAAGTCAGAGCTCATACATAGTAGAAATGACTTCAAAAATGTGTTCCTGTGAATGACCTGGAATATGTATATTAATTTAATGTTTTAATATTATTTATAACATATGATGGAAAAAGTGAATTTTTTGTCTAGTATAGAAATGGGTACAAACTGATCGTTGGACATGATGTAATACAACTGGATATATTAATTTAATGAAACTGTGTTCTAAATGTTTTACTTTCTTAACACATTCATTCCACATGATGTTATTCAATAGATATTACAGTTAGCCATCTTTTAGATAAGGAAAAGGGTATAGTTTATGAACGTTACCCTGTATCACAGCATTTAATAATGATCTGTGAGTTCCAAGTTAGACTCACTCCACAGAACATATGTAAAAGCTGTATTCTCCATTACTATTAATTCCAACAAGACTATGAAAATCGTATACATATAAAACATAGTAATAGAAATAAGATGCTAATAGATGAGGTGCTCTAGAGTCATCAGGATGAGAGACAAGGCATTCTTGCTTGGCTCTCTTCTCAGTAGCTCCTTAATATTCTTTAAAGACATCAGTCACAGGCAGCAAACTTCTACTTGACCAGGAACTTAACAAAATTCCTGGGTAATTTTATTATTCCATCAGAATAAAAATTCATGCCCAACTATTGAAAAAGAAATTATTGCAAAGAAAACACATATCACAGAAATCTTAAACTCAAATTTACTTTTGCATTGAATATTATTTTACACTAATGACAAATAAATACCAACCTTAAAGTACTTCAGTGATGTGTATAAGCATATTAACTAATTAATGAGTTTCAATTTTCAGAAAATGTGTTCCCAATTTTACCTTTTCAGTCAAATTTTACTAAAAATACATTGCAAAATCCTAACATTGCTTGGAGTCCAGATTCCATCATTCCATGTTTCTGTCCCCACACGTTCTGACATCACACCGGCTCATGTCTTAGTGATGTGTGTGCAAATTTTTCTTAGAGGTGTCATTTCTTAAAGCCCCGTAATTTTTCAGTAATACTTACTGTGAGCCAAAGAGGGTTGAAAGCACAAAAACCTTCTGATGTGTCAGTCTAGAGATGGGATGGCTCAACCTAAACCTTTCCTCACAAATAAAATAGGAAAAACAATTGAGTTTAAACTTTCTGTGATACAATGTATGTTTTCTTTGTGATAATTTCTTTTTCAATAGTTGGGCATGCATTTTTATTCTGATGGAATAATAAATTACCCAGGAATTTTGTTAAGTTCCTGGTCAAGTGAAGTTTGCTGCTTGTGACTGATGTCTTTAAAGAATATTAGGGAGCTACTGAGAAGACAGCCAAGCAGGAATGCCTTGTCTCTCATCTGATGACTCCAGAGCACCTCATATATTGGGGCAATAATCAATGTTGGGTCATCCTTGAGGGACCAATTTTCAAACAAGGCTGGATGGCCTTCTTCCAAGGACAAAGCTCAAGGACTCTAGATTTGAGTAAATAGTTGCCTTGTCCCATAAGAAGCCACCTAATGAAGAGCTGGATTGGACTTGTACTGTGGAGTTTAAATATTTTCCAAAGACAGTGAACAACAGATTTCTAGACAGAACCCTAATTACCCTATTTGAAACTATCCAGATGGAATGATTGACTTTTCAGAGAAATATTAGCATGATTTATATTATGATTATATTATGATTTTACACAGAGCGTGGACAGTTGGTACATCAACGAAGTTTATTATTTACACTGACAATTACACTTAAATAAAAATTAAGCACTTTCAAGATGATAAAAACACTTATTTTGTAGCATCCTTTTATTTATAATAGACACTTTCATATGACACCTCTACATCACCACACCTCTACATAAGTAGCTGGCACACACATATACCTCTATCCAGCTCTGCCCCTTCTTCACTCACTCTGATTTAGACAGCTGAACACACACATGTGAACACACGTGCACAATATGCTGAGACAGAGACTTTATATATCACAATGTTGTTACAGAATTCCGCAGACTAGGAGCTTAAACAACAGCAATTTATGTCTCTGTTATATAGTCTAGAAGATTGAGATCAATACTACATCAGGGCTGCTTTCTGCTGAGGCCCATCTCTTTCACTTAACTTTAGACTTCTCTTGTATGTTGACTTACCATCTCCTTCCATGTGTCTGTGCTGTGATCTTCTCATGATCCCACTCCCATTGGGTAGGGGCACTTTTAAGAACTCATTTTAGTTATTAATACTTCCCTGAACAAAAATCCCATTACCACAGTCACGTAAAGAATTTCCAGGATTTAACTATTCAACATATGTATATTGGTATATATAAATTTATGTTTCAAATATACATACATACATATGTTGTGTATGAATACATTTACACACAGTCAAGTATCCTTTTAAATACATAGTATTAACCTTTAAAACCACATGACGTGAAAGTAATAGTTGAAAGTAATTAACTTTATAATAATGACATTTGACTAGCCTGACAATTTCCATGTAATTCATACCAAAACCTTTTAGATTTTTTTTTCTGTTTTAAATTTCAACAAATCATATCTCACATAAATATGACAAATACTGATATAACTAGGAAATTATACAAAAATTCAAAACTTTAATATTGCCACAGATCATGCTACTCATATACAGTATCATGATCTAAGAGTTTGTCTACATTGATAAGAAAACAGGGTATCTTTATTATTAACAGGCTATTATTTATTATTGCCTACAGTCAGTACTGTTTACAGGACCATTGACTTTATTGATTATCTTTGCAAACACAAACCAGAAGGACACATTTCCTCATTACAGAAGGAGACATAAATGAAAAGTGTTCATAAAGGCCAAAATAGGGCCCTCCTTGGTGGCACAGTGGGTTAAAGCACAGC
>NW_004567116.1:6674112-6704736 GCF_000260355.1 Condylura cristata | reverse complement strand
ATTACAAAAGTTTAAACAAAACAACATCAAAAACTTGTTATGTGGAAAATCACCTTCTTTATAGTCTTTGAAATAACCATAAGAGTAAGATGCTCTGATGTTAGAAAATTGCAACAAAAATCATCCATTCCACATTATGTAGAGAAAATTAATTATTGTCATCATTTTATTTATTTATTTGTTTTTATAGGGAAACAATCCATCTACAATACTGTAGATGATTTAAGGGATAGGTTCACAGCCCCACAGATATAGGTCACCACCCATTCCCCCATGATAGCACCCTGGACCCTGGACCACTGGGCCCTCCCACCAATATCTCTCCCAACGTATTTGCACTTTCCTGTAGCTTCAGGCCTGCAATCAAATTTCTAGGGTTTATTTGGGTTTAGTTTGACACGTTATTTTTTCCTGTAAATAAAATCTTTCAAGAGAAGGGAAATTTTTTCACTCTCCATCACTAAAGTGAATGGTGGCCATATCATCTGAATTTATTGTCACTTCCTAGCTTTACAACTTTTCTCTGTTAAAATATGCAGAACTATGAGTGAAGCATTTATTTAGATAATTTACTTCTGAAGCACATAACAAACCTTAGAACCAAGAAGAAAGCAATGGTGTTTTAAAATGAACAGAATTTCAACAAACTGGCAGTGACTGAGGCTATTAAAATATGCAGAATAGTGAGTGAAGCATTTCTTTCAGTAATCTGTCTGTAAAGAATATAGCAAACCTTAGAAGCTATTAAAATGTACAGAATTTCAACAAATTGCCAGTGACTGAGACTGTTAACATGTCACAGGCAGGTAGGTACTGTATTGCTACACATATTTTCAGGTAGAAACTAAAGTTATGTTATTACATGTGGAGTTTTAAGTTGATGTGTATGCAACACTTGGGGTTCTTAGTAATGTGATATGAGTCTTGATTGTCTTCATGCACCAATATTGCGTTTATCTTACAATGTTTCAATGACAAAGAAATTTTTAAAAAGTTCAAGCTTATCATAAACTTGCAATAAATACATAAGACAGACCAGAAATTTCACTTATATGCAATGTCTGTGCACATGGACTTAACTAAAGAATGCACATTAAGCTGTCATTAACTATTTGGATGTGTCTAGTTCCTTATATTTTTCAATATTTTCCATTTTCTCCAATACCATTAAAAGTCCAAAAATTGTGAAGCTTTGAGATTTTCCTTTTTCATCTTTATGTGCTTGTCAATTAAATTAATCAAAGATAATTTGTAGAAAAACAAGTGAAAATTTGTTAGAAATGTACATTAAAGATAATAAGAATGAAGTCCTATGATACTAATATTTACTAGAAATGCCTTCAATGGTTTACATCCAACATCTGGTTTAATCTTTACAAAACTGTATGAACGTGAAATTATTATTTATCTTGTACAGCCGAGGCTAAAAGTTAAGTGACTTATTGAAGCTTCTACAACTAAAATGGTAAGCAGATAGAATTGTAAATCCAGGTCTCTGTTTCCAAAATGGTGTCCATTGTCAGTCTGCTAGAGTTCTCTGAATATAATGTATTAAATAATCTCTGAACCTGTTTTTATTGTGGCAAAAAAAGTTCTTTTCCACAATAAATTATCTAATCTTAATGTATTCAAGGGGATTGGTAATAAAAAAATAAATAAAAGATGACAACAGTGGTTTCTTGTTTTGTCCATCATTTGTCCTAAAACTGAGACCATAAATGCAAGATCTATTTCATGATTTTCATTACAATATGAATTTTTAAAGACATAATTCTTGAAAAACCCAAGATCATATTTGGTCAAGTAACAGAAGGTTCACAGATACAAAAATGAATGAAGAGTCAATTGTTTTAGAGAGGCCTTACAAAAACACTCTTCAGGGGAGAAGAATGAAAGGAGCTTAAACCCTCAGCATCACTATTTCCAGTGCCTGGAGCCCTCTTTCCTCTGCAGGACTCTCAGGACAGCATTTTTCACCTCTTTGTTGCGGAGGCTGTAAATGAGTGGGTTCAGCATGGGGATGACAATAGTGTAAAACACAGAAGCCACCTGGTCCTTTCCCAGGGAGTAGGATGTACTTGGTCTTAAGTAACTGAAGATCATGGTGCTATAGAAGATGGTGACGGCCAAGAGATGGGAGGCACAGGTGGAGAAGGCTTTTCTCTTTCCTGAAGCAGAATTAATTTTCAAGATAGTCGAGAGAATGGACACATAGGACACTGACAGTGTAATAAGTGAGATCATGAGGGTGGAGCCAGCAAAAATGAAAATCATGACTTCAGTGTCCTGGGTTTCAGTGCAAGAAAGGGCTATCATTGGAGAGGAATCACAGAAAAAATGATGAATGACATTGGAGTTACAGAAATGTAATTTCCTCATGCATAGCTTAATGACTAAAGAATCAGTGAAACCTACTAAATAGGACCCAACAACGAGAGACCAGCAGCGTCTTGTGGACATGACGACCGGGTAGTGGAGAGGATTACAGATGGCTACGTAGCGGTCATGGGCCATGGAGGAGAGAAAAAAACATTCTGAAGCACCAAAGAACACAAAAAGGCACATTTGAGTGAAGCAATTTGCATAGGAAATCTTCCTGTTGGAAGTCAGTAAGTTCTCTAAGGTTTTTGGTGTGATGACAGTTGAATAGCTGATATCAAGAAATGACAGGTGACTGAGAAAGAAATACATGGGGGTGTGCAGCTGGGCATCCAGGCGGATGACCGTTATCATGCCCGCATTCCCCAGCACGGTGACCAGGTAGATCAGCAGAAACAGCACAAAGAGCACCAGCCGGATGTCCTCAGCATCTGTCAGGCCCACAAGGATGAAGTAAGGCACGTCTGTCTTATTCCATCTACGCATTATGCTCCACTGCTTTACCTGTGGAGAAGTCAGAGTTCGAACACTTGAAATGACTTCAAAAACTTCAAGATTCTATGATCCTGAATATCTATATTAATTTAATGTTTCTATTTTATAATAATGGTTTACAGACTATAATGAAAAAATCATTTTTTTATTGTATGTAATAGAAATGGGTATAAGTTGATCATGTGTAATAAACTGGATCTATAGTTTGGAATGAAACTTATACTATTCTAAATGCTTTCCTTTTTTAATGCATGTATTCCCTCTAAGAATATTATGCCATAGATGTTACTGGTAGTTGTAACATTTAGGTAAGGAAAAAGGCAAAATTCTAGCAATTTATCCTGAGTCAAAGCTATTAAATGAATACTCTGTGTGTCTCTAAGGTAGATTGACTCTGCAGAATATACTCAAATGTCATCTTCCTCATTATGTTTAATTCCAGAAAGCCTATAAAAATTATATACATCTATAAAACAATGATTCAAATTTAGTATTAAGCCATCATTTACTCTCTCATTGCTTCTAATATTAGTTTATATTAATGCCTAATATCAAACTTAAATTAGTTCTATGGGTTTTTTAGGGTAATAAATACTAATAAATATTAGTACCATTTCCAGAAGAAACAATATTTTCATAATTTGACCATTTACCATTAAAATCTGCCCATGTTGGCCCTCCTTGGTGGTGCAGCAGGTTAAAGCACAGCACTAAGAAGCTAAAGCCACTTCCACATGAGTTCGATCCCTGCCTCCCCGGGAAGGTGACCACATGGCGCAGCAGACCGCTCCTGACCCACCCACTGCTTCCCCTCAGCAGTGTACTTCGTGGATCTGCCTGTTCTGCCCCCCACTCTGTCTCTGGTGAAGCCTCTCGCCACCCCTGAGCCTCTGGCCTGTACCCCAGTTCTGTATGCACAAATAAATAAATCTTAAAAAAAAAAAAACTGCCCATGTTATATTACAAATATGCTAACATTGCTTAGTGACCCATGTTTCTCTCTCCCAAGATACAGTTATCACTTCGGGTCAAGTCTTAGTGATATGTGAGCTTATTCTTCCCACAGGTGTCATTTCATTGGCTCCAACTGAAACCCTGTGGTTTTGAGAGTAATACTTACTGTGATTCAAAGTCAGTTGAAAACACAAAAACCTTCTTCTAATGATATCAGTCTAGAAATGGTTCAACCTAAATCTTTCCTCACAAATAAAATATGGCCAATTTAAATAAAAATCATTATAATATATGTGTTCTTCAAGACAAGTTTTACAAATCTTGGCATGTATATTTTTTTTATCCTGAAGAAATGATCATCAAGCTAGGAAATTTTTTAAGATCCTGGTCAAGTAGCAGTTTGCTGGGAGTGATTGATGTTTTAATGAATGTCAGGGAATTCTGAGAACAGCAGAACAGTGCTGTTTTGTCTCTCATCCTGATGATTCCAGGATGCCTCATATATTGGGGGTGGTAAAAATACAGTGTTTGGTCATCCTTGAGGGACCAATTTCCAGTGAAGATTGCTTGGCCTTCTTCCAAGGACAAAAGCCGAAGTTCTCAACATCTCAAGGAAATAGTTGCCTTGTCCCTTAGAAACCAAGAAAGAGCCTCGTCTGGTCTTGTATTGTGGTTCTCTAGGTTTTTGAGTAAGGATGCCAAGAAACGACTTCTAGATACAACAACCCTAATTACTCTCCTTGATGGAGTGATTTATTTTTCACAGTGATTTTTTTTCAGAACATGGAGGTTTGGTGCATGATTAAGGTGTATTTTTCACAATGACCATTACACTGAACCAAATAAAGAATGATGTTCCTTGTCAAAATCAAAGATATTTTTAAACTTATCTTTTGTAGTGTCTTTATTTCTCGTAAATAATTTCATGTAAAGATCATCACCACACCTGCACCTAAGCAGCTTCCACGCATACTGGTCAACACTGTCATCCTTTGCTCTACCTTATTCACTCTGACATACACCTGCACACACATAAACACACATGCACATACATGCTATATGGAGAGTGTTAGCTTGTGAGATTGGCGGTAACCTAATACCACAGGCTGGCAGTTTAAACAACAGTGACGTATTACTCACTGTTGTTCATCTGGGAGCCTGCCATTAAGAAGTCAGGGGATTTCCAGTGGGCCCCACTCCTTCACTGTAGCCTTTGCCTCTTCACGTGGCCTTGCCCTCCATATTCTGCGCTGTGATCCTTTCTTCTCATGACACCTGCCCCACTGGATTTAACTGTACTCTCAAAACCTAACTTTAAGTTAATTACCTGCACAAATATCACTGAAGTTACACACTGAAGGACCAGGACTTACATCTTGAATATATGAATATTGATGTATGTAAATATATATTTGCATAATACACACACATACATATATATAGTGTATACATGTTTACATACAGAAGCACATATATTTAAATGCATAGTATTCACCATCATATCCACAAGATTCAACTTGAGTAGACTCCCATAGTCACAGGTAACATTAACTTTATAATGATTGCATTTGACTAGCTTGGCAACTACTATGTAATTGAGAACATAACAATTTTCACATTTTCATATTTATTTTCCACGAAGTCATTGGTACTCTGCTCCCTACTGACCTTTATGCACTGGCCCCAATCTAAACCAGCCTGTCATTAAGGGCCCACGGATAATGTCCAAATTCCCAAGTCATCTCATGCTGATGTTTGAGGATGTACATCCTCTCCTTTTATTTTCTTTTTTTTTTTTAAGATTTATTTATTTATTCATACAGAACTGAAGTACACTGCTGAGGGGAGCAGAGGCAGGTGGATCTCCTCCTGGGCAGGCAGGGATCGAACTTATGCAGATAGTGGCTTAAGCTTCTTAGTGCTGTGCTTTAACCCGCTGTGCCACCAGGGAGGGCCTCCTTTTATTTTCTTATTTAGGTTATGGATCAAACAAATCCATTCATTATTCTCAGGGAATATGTGCACTGGCATTTATCAAAATTCTACTTCAACTGAAGACTGACAACAAACCAGCTTCAGTCACAGGTAAGCTCCAGCTAGCTCACACATTTGTCTCTTCCCACAACTCAGCCCCAGCCCATCACGGTGGGCTGATGGCCTCAGCTTTACCTGGGCTTCCTTTGACCCTCCCAGTCTGTGATGTTCTTGCAGAGGGGCACGCTCCTCCTTCCTCAGTTCAAGAACCAAGGACCAGAAATCACCCTACTCTGGGCACGCTTAGCCTTGCTTCCAGTAGATGGTATTTACAGTGCAGGTACAAATCCTTGAAAGTCAACTTGAGTGGTGGTGGTCTTCTAGCTTCCTGCCATGGTTATTACTGTCACTATCGTGATGAGTGTTTTGCTGTTCTCTTTATTTTGTGAAGACCCTCTTGACCACTGCCTCTTCCAGTCTCGCCTCTATGACCAACTTCTATGCTGCAGTAGTAGCCTCAGTTCTTCAGTTATATCCCCATCGTTTATATTTGTTTAGTTTGGATTGTTCCTTTCTATTTTCGTTGTTTATAAAATATATATAACAAAACTGAGATACCAAGGTTTTAAAAATTGTAAAGAATTTCAACAAGTTAGCAATGACTGAAGCTGTTAACATGTCACAAAAAGACAAGGACTTTAAACATTCAGCAGGTAGAAACCAAGGTGATTTTATGGCATGCAGAGTTTTACTCCATAGGCTGATAACACTTCGAGTCCACAGCATGCTCTCTGGAAGTCTCCTAGATCAGTCACGCATTTGTCTCACAATGGGTTTTTTTGGGTTTTGCTGGTTTTTTTTTTTTTTAAAGATTTATTTATTTATACATACAGAGCTGGGGTACTGGTCAGGGGTGTGGGAAGTGAGAAGATTCACCAGAGACAGAGTGAGGAGCAGAACAGGCAGATCGATGAAGTACACTGCTGAAGAGAGCAGCAGGCTGGTAAGGAGAGATCTGCCCGCCATGTGAGTCACCTCTGGGGCAGGAGTGGGGATCAAACTCATGCTGAAGTGGCTTTTAGTTTCTTAATGTTTTGCTTCAACCCGCTAGCCACTGGGAAGGGACACAGGGAAGGAACACTGGCCACTGTCTCACAGTGTTTTAATGACAAGGAAATTAACAAAGTTTATACTGGCAAGTGTATAAGAAAACTGCATGAAGGATACACCAGAAATTTTACTACTACACACAATGTGGTATGCATACATATATAACTAAATAACAGACACTAAGCTGTCAGTAGTTCATAGGGAAATTCTCTTTCCTTCTGTTTTTCCAATATGTTCTATAAGCCACTATCAACATATACCCTAACAAATCCAAATTTGTGAAGCATTGAGATTTTTTCCTTTTCAGTCACTTGTGTATTTGCCTATTAGTTAATCAAAAGGAATTTATAAAACACAAGTGAGTATTCTGTAGAAGATTCATAATGCACATAAAATACTGCAGAAATGTAAGTTTTCTTATAATAAACAATATTTATTAGAAATACCTTAAAACTACATTTGTCACCTGCTTTAAATTTTACTAAAACATGACAAAACTGGGATTATTATTTATCTTCCACAGCTTTAGAAACTGAGGCTCTGAATTTGAATGACTCACATACAGCTAAAAGGTAGCAGATCTAGAATGGAAGAATGAGCTCTATCTAAGAACCAAAGCAGAAGTTTATTTTTTTTATTTATTTTTTATTTGTGTATACAAAACTGGGGTACAGGCCAGAGGCTCAGGGGTGGTGAGAGACAGAGTGGGGAGCAGAACAGGCCGACTGACGAAGTACACTGCTGAGGGGAGCAGCAGGCGGGTCACGAGAGGTCTGCCGCGCCATGTGGTCACCTCCAGGGCAAGCGGGAATCGAGCTCATGCAGAAGTGGCTTTAGCTTCTTACTGCTGTGCTTTAACCCGCTGTGCCACCAAGGAGGGCCCCCTTAGTTATTGTTTTTAAGAGGAAGACTTTAAAATTATGGAAAACTGTCTATTCTCCTGACTAAAACTTATGGGTGACTTTATAACCTCAATTGATTTTCAAGTTTGAACTTTACAACTTTTCTCCACTAAAAATGTTAAACATGTGAATGAAACATTTGCTTCAAAAATTTACTTGCAAAAAATATAACAAAATTTAGAAACCAAGAGATGGCTTTAAAAAACATCATTTCAACAAGTTAGCAGTGATTGAAGCTATTAACATGTCTCAGAAAGTTAATGATTTTGAATGCTCAGCAGATGATGAAACCAAGGTGATTTTGTTGCATATGCAGAGTGTTAGATAGATGAGCTTACAACACTTCAAGCCCACAAAATGTTAGCTGGCAGTATCCTAGACCAAGAACACATTCATCTCACAATGTTTCAATGACAGAAGAGCAAAGTTTACACTTGCAGGTGTATCAGAAACCTGCAAAACAGTACAGGACACCCCAGAAATTTTACTCATGCTTACAATATATATTCACAAATACATAACAAAAGAACATGGGACACTAAGCTGTCTGTAATTATTGGAGCAATCCTTTTTTCCTGCTTTTTTTTTCAGCATGTTCTATGTTTTCTCCAGTGTTAACACATAACATTGCAAAGTCCAAATTTATAAAGCATTGCAATTTTCCTTTTTAGTTTTTTGTGTGTTTGCCAATTAATCAAAATTAATCTACAAAGTACAAGTGACTGTGAATTAAAAAATAATGCAGGTATTCTTCTTATGATAATGAACAATTTTATTCAAAATGCCTCAAGTGTTTTTTTTGTTTTGTTTTGTTTTGTTTAAAGATTTATTTATTTGTGCATACAGAACTGGGGTACAGGCCAGAGGCTCAGGGGTGGCGAGAGGCTTCACCAGAGACAGAGCAGGGAGCAGAACAGGCAGATGGACGAAGTACACTGCTGAGGGGAGCAGCGGGCGGGTCAGGAGAGGTCTGCCGCGCCATGTGGTCACCTCCGGGGCAGGCGGGAATCGAACTCATGCAGAAGTGGCTTTAGCTTCTCAGTGAAGTGCTTTAACCCGCTGTGCCACCAGTGAGGGCCTCAAAATGCCTTAAGTGTTTTACATCCATCATCTGACTTCATGTTTGCAAATACTCTATAGACCTGGGATTATTATTTATCTTTTTACAGTTTTGAAACTAAGGCTCTAAGTTTCAGTGACTTACTGGAGGATAAATTAATTGCTAAAATGTAAGCAGGTCTAGAATCAAAATTGAAGTTTCTTGTTCCAGAGCAAATATTTTAGTCACATAACTATTTTCTTAGGCAGAAATAGTTTCAATGAATTCTGATACTGTTTTAGTGAGCAACAAATGAGCTCTTTGCAGAATAAAGTTCTGGACTATACAAGGGAATTGTCGCTTAAAAAAAAATGAAAGATGACAACTTCCTTTTCTTATTTTGTGCATTTGTTGTCTTTAAATTGAGACCATACATCAAAAAACGGTTTTGTGATTTCAATGACAGTATTGATGATTACATGTGGGAATGTGATTACATTTGGGGGATCATCAGAAACACAGGAAATAGAGTCCATTGTATTTGGAGAACTTAAGGAATCCCTGTAGTGAAGAAAGTAAAATGGAGCATAAAAGTTTAGCTGCATGAACAGAGCTCAAAGGCCTACGGAAAATGAAATAAGTTAGAAGGAATAAAACAGATACCCAGTGGTGACACTTACCTTTGTATTATTGACAGACAAGACAAAAGCTCAGAGGGCAAAACTCAAAGTGTGTACCTTAAAATCTGGTAGTGGAATTGAGACAGAGGAGTAAGAGCAGGGAGAGGAGCCTCACAAATGCAGAAGGAGCGTGGGGCCCATGGGGGTGGATATGGGTGCTTTGCTGGTGGGAGCATTATGTGGACACAGCTGGAAAACGGATGCTATTCTTCAAAAATATAAAAACTGTAAACCAATGTTACCTGACTAGCGAAATTATTAAGGTAAAATTCAGCTTGGATAAAAAGTAAAGACATTGAAAAAATAAATGTTCAACAGCACTATTTCCAGTGCCTGGAGCCCTCTCTCCTCTGCAGGACTCTCAGGACAGCATTTTTCACCTCTTTGTTGCGGAGGCTGTAAATGAGTGGGTTCAGCATGGGGGTCACGATCGTGTAAAACACAGAAGCCACCTGGTCCTTTCCCAGGGAGTAGGATGTACTTGGTCTTAAGTAACTGAAGATCATGGTGCTATAGAAGATGGTGACGGCCACGACATGGGAGCCACAGGTGGAGAAAGCTTTTCTCTTTCCTGAAGTGGACTTAATTTTCAGGATAGCAGAGAGAATGGACATGTACGACACCGATATTGTGATAAGAGACCCCACAAGTGTGCAGCCTGCAAAAACGAATATAATGAGTTCGGTGTCTTGGGTGTCAGTGCACGAGAGGGCGATAAGAGGGGACGTGTCACAGAAAAAATGATGGACTACATTGGAATCACAGAAGGTCAATTTCCTCATGCCGAGCACAGTGATGAAAAAATCTATAAAACCTATAAAATAGGTCCCAAGGACCAGGATCCAGCAGCGTCTTGTGGACATGACAACCGGGTAGTGGAGAGGATTGCAGATGGCTACGTAGCGGTCATAGGCCATGGAGGACAGAAGAATGCATTCGGAAGCAACAAAAAAGACAAAAATGTATAGCTGAGTGAAGCAAGTCACGTAGGAAATCTTCTTGTTGGAGGTCAGTAAGTTATGTAAGGTTTTAGGGGAGATGACAGATGAGTAACTGAGGTCAATGAAAGACAGGTGACTGAGGAAGAAATACATGGGTGTGTGCAGCTGGGCATCCAGGCGGATGACCATTATCATGCCCGCATTCCCCAGCACGGTGACCAGGTAGATCAGCAGAAACAGCACGAAGAGCACCAGCTGGATGTCCTCAGCATCGGCAAATCCCAGAAGGATGAAGTAAGGCACATCGGTCTTATTCCTTCTATGCATTGTGCTCCACTGATTAACCTGTTGAAACGTCAGAGTTGATACTTAGTAGATATAACATCACAAAAAAATCAGGTTTCTATGAATGATGTAGCATATGTTAATTAGTTAAATGTTTCCCGGTTGATAATAATGAGTGGTTTACAGAACAGGGTGAGGAAGCTGAATTTGGTTTTATATATATATAGAAATGGACATACATTGATTATTATTCATGATGTACTATATCCAGATGTACTGCTTAATTGGAATGAAGCTGACACTGATCTAAGTGATTCTCTTTTTTAATGTCTTTATTTCAAATGAAAATATTATAACATGCATATGACCGTTAACCATAATTTTTTCAGATAGGAAAGGGACATACTGTTAATAAATTTATCCTTAGTGAGAGCTCTTAAATTATGATGCCCTGAGTCTACAGATAAACTAAGAGTAGGAGCTTATCAAACACAAGATTCCCCATTATAATTAATTTAACCAAGCTTGTTAAAAAATGTATTTATATATAGAACAATTAAAGTATGGCTTTAAGCATAAATTTAATCTTTATTTTTTTCTCAAAATGTTTCTATTAATGACAATTTCAAATTAAAAGGACTTTAGAGGGTTATATTAGCTATCAGTATGCATGATATCAGTTTAAAATTCTGGAAGATAGTGCTTTTGAAAATTGACCTTATAAAAGCAAATTTCGGCCCTCCCGGGTGGCGCAGCAGGTTAAAGCACAGCACTGAGAAGCTAAAGCCACTTCCGCATGAGTTCCATCCCACCTGCCCCGGAGGTGACCACATGGTGTGGCAGACCTCTCCTGACTCGCCCACTGCTCCCCTCAGCAGTGTACTTTGTAGATCTGCCTGTTCTTTTCCCCACTCTGTCTCTGGTGAAGACTCTCACCGCGCCTGAGCCTCTGGCCTGTACCCCAGTTCTGTATAAATAAATAAATAAATCTTAAAAAAAAAAAAAAAACAAATTTCAATGAAATTACCTTTCTAAAATTTTGTCAATGAGTTTTACCTGGTTCCATTAACTCTATTTCTACTTCTAGAAGTACTGGCATCATTGAGAGTCTAAGGTCTAAGTGACATGTGTGTGTATGCCTTTCTGGACTCTTGACATTTTATTTTATTCTAAATAAAACACTATAATTTTGAGCATAATACTTACTGTGAGCCAGCGTTGGTAGAAAGACAAAAAAAAAAGAAGCCTGCTCAAAATGATCTGTCTAGAAATTTGTCAAACTCAAATTTTTCTCAGAGTAAAATATGAAATGCATTTGAGTCCAAAATGTTTGTAATCTATGTTTCCTTTGATAGAAGTTCTTTTCAAATGTTTGTGCATTCATATTTTTATTCTGATATAAAATAAATCCACCTACTAATTTTTTTAAAGATCCTGATCAAGAGGAAATTTGCCTGGAGTGAAGTCTATTGTCTATACAGAATATCAGGGAGTTCTAAGTGCTTTGTCTCCCATCCTGGGCACCTCGTATATCTGGGATGTGATAATGCAAGCTTTGGTCATCCTTGTGAGACTAATTCCCAGAAGAAGTCTTTGGCCTGTTCCCAAGGAAAAAAGTTTACGGACTCATACAACTATGTTAAGTTTGCAGACACAATTACCTTCTCCCTTGAAACCACAAAATGCAGAGTCAGGTTTGATCTTGTTTTGTGGAGCTCAAATTTTGACTGGGGAGATAAACAAAGAGTTTCTAGATACTCAACCAATGAATACTGAAACCATCAGAGACAGATTATTAATTTTTATAATTCATGAGATAATCCTATGATCTCAAATAGTATGGACTGTGGATATACCAAAAATGTGTACTTTTCACATTCAACTTGACAGTGACATAAAGAATTAAGCTCCTTGTCTCACAATCAAAAAGACTTTAAAAAACTATTTTGTAGCATCTTTTTACTTTTGGTACTTTCATACAAAGATCATAACCACACCTCTACCTAACCAATCCCCACATGATACATGAAACCTGTATCATCTTCCCCTTCTTCATTCGTTCTGTTATCTACATCTCCACACACTGGGAGTGTCACTTTGTTAGGTTTGCTGTAACCACATTGGGAGCTGAAACATTCACAGCTTATTTCTCGCTCTTCTGCATTCTAGATCTTGACTCCCAGATGACATTAGGGCTGATTTCTGGTGAAGCCCTCTCCCTTCTTCTAGGCAGACGTCTTTTCTTCTGCTTCATGTGTCCACTGTCCTCATTGTTCCCGTGCTGTAAGCCTTCCTTCAGTGACACCAGCCCCAACCGACTAGGGTACAGCTCCAACCTAACTTTAAATTAATTACTATTTAAAAGATCCTATCCCGGCCCTCCCTGGTGGCGCAGCGGGTTGAAGCACAGCACTGAGAATCTAGAGCCGCTTCCGCATGAGTTCGATTCCCGTCTGCCCCGGAGGTGACCCCCCAGGGCGCGGCAGACGGCTCCTGGCCCGCCCGCTGCTCCCCTCAGCAGTGTACTTCGTTGATCTGTCTCTGGTGAAGCCTCTCACCTCCTCTGAGCCTCTGGCCTGTACCCCAGTTCTGTATGCACAAATAAATAAATCTTTAAAAACAAAACAAAACAAAACAAAAAAACATCCTATCCCTAAAAGTACCAGGAGTGACGTCTTCAACCTCTGGCTGGCCAGTTTGTCAAATCCTACAACTGGCCCTATCCCATCTGTTTGGGTCTCCCTGAAGAGCTGGTGCCCACTCAGCTCTGCCTGGGTTTTCCTGTCCTTCCCTCCAGTGATGCCCTTGCCGCGCCCACCACTACTCAGTATTCAGGCCAAGAACCACGGGACAGCAAACAGTCCCACTACATGCATATTTAGTCCTGACCACATTTGCACTGTAAGGTGATGAGGCAGCGGGTTAAAGCGCAGCACTAAGAAGCTTAAGCCACTTCTGCATGAGTTCGATCCCCGCCTGCCCGGGGGGGGGGGGAGATGCACATGGCACGGCAGACCTCTCCTGACCCGCCCGCTGCTCCCCTCAGCAGTGTACTTCGTCGATGTGCCTGTTCTGCTCCCCACTCTGTCTCTGGTGAATCCTCTCACCCATCGCATCTCTGGCCTGTACCCCAGTTCTGTATAAATAAATAAATAAATCTAAAAAAAAAAACAAAAACATTTAAGTGGAAGTGTCTTCCTTTAACTTTCCATAGTGTTACTATCATTCTCTTTAATAACAGTGTTGTTATTATTTTTAACACTCAAGTGTTTCTTTAAATATCTTTAACCTAAAGGGATATCCCTAAAGATGAATTTAAAATTAAATGACACTTCAACACAACTAAGTAGAGTATCTCTTTCCTCAATATATCTTTGCAATTTGTCTGCATTTTTTTAATTCAGAATGCTCACACAGTTAATCACACGATTCCTTCCTTGAATCTGTCTCTTTGTGAGCTCTCTTTGACAATATTATCATGTCAATATATGGCCATTCTCCTCCTTTACATCTCCTTATATTCTTCTTTCTTAAATGCACCCATGGCAAATCTCACCACATTCCATAATGTGCATTTAAATTTCTGTAACATATATTTGACTTATTTCTGATTGAGAGCAGAATATAGACCAAAGTCTGAGATGTATTGTGATTTATCAATTTTGCCAAAAGTTCACTGTAGCATGTTCAGATCTCTTCAGTGCTAACTCTACTGGAGTGTAAAGGTTTCACTGACAAGTAGACAAGGGCACATAATCACATCATGAGTTTATTCAAAGAGTCCCCATTACAACAATGGATGGATACAATTCAATTGGCATTAAAGGATGGAAGGTTCTGAGTCTTTTGGCAAGTCCTGGGAGCCTAGAAAGATCGAGCACGAGAGTTCTTGGCAGCTGTGTGCAGCAAACAAGGACATCATTACATCACTATCCCAAACGGCAGTGTCAGCTGGATCTCACCAAAATCTGGAGAAAACTTTAAGAAGGTGACATGCATGAGATGCTTACGCATCCTGCAGTGGTTTCATTTTCTTATCTATGTTTTTGCCACTTTTCAGAGACATGGTATCAAGACTACCTGTTAATTCGGTTTACACAGTGACTCTCAGGGCAACTAAATTTCTAAACTGACCCTGTTACTACACATCTGCTTATAAACAAATGGCTTCCTAAACAAGGGGCACCTTTAAACTGAGAAGTGATATTTCTCTAAGCAATTATTTCCACATCTCCAACATCAGGGTCATTACAATGTCAACACATATAATAACGTGTAAAAAACATGTCATGTGACTTGCCACATAATCTGAATGTATTACCAGTCCTTACCTCTACAACTTTTCTCCATTAAATGTAAAACTAGAGAAACATGGGCCTGTTTCAAGATTTCATTGTAGAGGGTACAACAGACCTTAGAAACCAGTGAAGGAAAATGGTTTGTAGATATACAGATTCAACAAATTTGGGGCTACTGAAGCCATTATCATGTCACAGAAAGGTAGGACTTTAACTGCTTAGCAGGTAGAAATTAAACTGATCTTATTGCATTCAGATTTTAGATTTATGGGCTGAGAACACTTGAAGTCCATAGCATGCTATCTGGTAACGTCCTAGACAAGAAATACATTCATCTCATGATGTCTCAATGAATTATACCAGAAGGCTGCATAAAGTACGTAGGAAACACCCGAAATTTTACTAATATATGCAATACATATGCACACATACATAACTAAAGTATAGACACCAAGCTGTCAATAGCTATTAGTACATACCTCTTTCCAGCTAGTTTTTCAATATGTTCTATGTTTTCTCCAATGTTGATATCTATCCTAACAAATCCAAATTTGTGAAGCATTGGGATTTTTCTTTTTTAGTCGTTTATGTTCTCATCTAATAAATTCATCAAAATTAACTCATAAAACAACAGAGAATATCCTGAAGAAAAACATTGCATATTGAAATATTACAGAAATGTAAATCTTATGATAATGGGTAATATTAGCTAGAAATGATTTAAAATTTGATATTTATCACCAGACTTAATCTTCACAAACAAACTGAGGCTATACATTTAACCAAATTACTGAAGGTGACATAGCCAGAAGGTAAGCAGATCTAGAATTGAAATCAAAATTTCTGGTCCAAAGAAATGCTCATAGTCACTCTACTACATTTCTTCTGAATATAATGGATTCAGTGTTTGCTGAAGCTATTTGTATTGAGCCAAGAATGGAAAAATTTTCCATAATAAAGTTTTGGACAATGCAAGAGTATTCATATGTTATAATTTGAAAGATGAGAACTCTCTTGTGTTTTGCTTCAGATGTTCTTAAGTTGATATCATAAGTGTTAGAATTATTTTGTGATACCCATGACAATATAGATTTCTAGAGGCATCTTCATGGAAATACCCAAGATTACATTTGGACAAGTGACAGTGAGTCAACAAAACACCAGTAAATGAAAGGAGTCAATAGTTTCAGTGAGACTTCAAGGAAATGCTCTCTAGTGAAGAAAGAAAAGCAGAGCTCAAAGTGAGCCATATGGATGGAGGTAGAAGTGATTAGATAGGGCCCTCCCTGGTGGTGCAGCAGGTTAAAGCAGAGCACTAACAAGCTAAAGCCATTTCAGCATGAGTTCAATCCCCACCCCGGAGGTGATCCACATAGTGCAGCAGACCTCTCTTGACCGCTCACCAGCTGCTCTCCTCAGCAATGTACTTCGACAGTCAACCTGTTCTGCTCCTCTCACCACCCCTGCACCTCTGACCTGTACCCCAATTCTGTATGCATAAATAAATATTTTTTTTTAAAAAAAGTGATTACAATAAATGAATTAAGTCAGAAGGAGTAATACAAATACCCAATGGTGGCACTTATCTTTGTGATAAAGAAAGGGTCAGAGGTAAAACTCAACACCCAGATGATAAAACCTGACTATGGAACTGAGACATTCAGAGGAGTAAGAGCAGGGGGAGGAGCCAGCACAAATAGGGAAGGAGCAGAGGGTCCGTGCGGTGGGGGTGGAGAGCATGGGAGACACGGGTGGAGAAGGCTTTTCTCTTTCCTGAAGTGGAATTAATTTTCAGGATAGCAGAGAGAATGGACATGTAAGACAATGGTATTGTGCGATAAGGGAGCCCAGAATGATGCAGCTAGAAAAAAGAATAATGATCTCAGTGTTCTGGGTGCTTTGCTGGTGGGAACATTATGTGAACACAGCTGGAAAGGGATCCTGTTCTTCAAAAATATAAATAGCAGTGTAAACCAATGTTACCGAAGAGCAAAATTATAAAGGTAAGATATGGCTTGGATAAAAAGTAAAAAGATTATTTAAAAGATAAATGTTTGGGCCCTCCCTGGTGATACAATATGTTAAATCTCTGCACTATGAAGCTCTCAGAAGCCACTGCCACAGGAGTTCGATCCTCAGCCAGGGAACTGACCCACATGGCACAGCAGACCTCTCCTGACCTGCCTGCTGCTGCCCTCAGCAGTGTACTTCAGTCCATCTGCCTGTTCTGCTCCCCACTCTGTCTCTGGTGAATTCTCTCACCCACCACACCTCTGACCTGTACCCCAGATCTATAAGTATAAATAAATAAATTGTAAATAAATATTCAACAGCACTATTTCCAGTGCCTGGAGCCCTCTCTCCTCTGCAGGAGTCTCAGGACAGCATTTTTCACCTCTTTGTTGCGGAGGCTGTAAATGAGTGGGTTCAGCATGGGGGTCACGATCGTGTAAAACACAGAAGCCACCTGGTCCTTTCCCAGGGAGTAGGATGTACTTGGTCTTAAGTAACTGAAGATCATGGTGCTATAGAAGATGGTGACGGCCACGACATGGGAGCCACAGGTGGAGAAGGCTTTTCTCTTTCCTGAAGTGGACTTAATTTTCAGGATAGCGGAAAGAATGGACCCATAGGACACCGATATTGTGATTAGGGACCCCAGAATGGTGCAGCCTGCAAAAAAGAATATCATGGTCTCAGTGCTCTGGGTGTCAGTACAAGAGAGGGCAATCACTGGGGATGTGTCACAGAAAAAATGATGGATTTCATTCGAGTCGCAGAAGGTCAATAGCCTCATGCCAATCACAGTGACGAAACAGTCTGTAACACCTACCACATAGGGCCCGAACACAAGGGCCCAGCAGCGTCTGGTGGACATGACGACTGGATAGTGGAGAGGATTGCAGATGGCTACGTAGCGGTCATAGGCCATGGAGGAGAGAAGAATGCATTCAGCCGCAACCAGGAGGACAAAAATGTGCATTTGGATGAAACAGCCCGCATAGGAAATCTCCTTGTTGGTGGTCAATAAATTCTTTAAGGTTTTGGGAGTGATGATGGATGAGTAACTGAGGTCAATGAAAGACAGGTGACTGAGGAAGAAATACATGGGTGTGTGCAGCTGGGCATCCAGGCGGATGAGCAGTATCATGCCCGCATTCCCCAGCACGGTGACCAGGTAGATTAGCAGAAACAGCGCAAAGAGCACCAGCTGAATTTCCTCAGCATCTGCAAATCCCAGAAGGATGAAGTCAGCCAGGTCTGTGTTGTTTCTTTTATGCATTGTGCTCACTGCTTTACCTGTGGAGAAGCCAGAGTTCATACTTAGCTATTTAGCAGAAATAATTTCAAAAATGTTGATTTTTTTAATGCTCTTTTTATTAAAGCTTTATTTATTTATGCATACAGAACTGGGGTATAGGCCAGAGGTGCAGGGGATGAGAGGATTCACCAGAGACAGAGCGGGGAGCAGAACTGGCCGAATGACGAAGTACACTGCTGAGCAGCAGCAGGCGAGACAGGAGAGGTCTGCTGCACCATGTGGGTCAATTCCCTGGCCAGGAATTGATCTCAGATCAATCCTGATGTGCCACCAGGGAAGGCCCAAAAAATGTTTAGGTTTTTGTGATGATCTGGCATATGTACATTAGGTAAATGTTTGCTAGTTGATAACAATGAATGGTTTACAGAATATGATGGAAATATTTGAATTTGATTGTCAAGTATAGTAATGGATATAAGTTGACCATTGTTTATGGTGTAATAAAACCAGATATATTGCTTATTTGGAATAAAACTAATGCAGATCTAAATGTTTCCCTTTTTAGTGCATTTATTGATATTTCAATGAAAATATTATAATATTAATCTTACTGTTTGCTGTATATTTATAGGTGAGAAAGAAGATGTAGGCAACTAATAAATTTATCTTGAGTCAGAACTAGTAAATGAATAGCATATGAGTTTATCAGATAAATCGATGCAAAGAGCTGATCACATATCATATTCTCCATTGTAATTAATTTCAGCACATGAAACAAACATTAGATATTAAAAATAATAAATATATTATATTATAATAATAAATGTAATATATGGTATAATTTTAATATCTTATTTCTAACATTATTTTATTATTTGATGCATATTTTTCAAACTGAAAGGACTTCAGTTGGGTAAATTTAAAGTTATTAATATTAGTTGAAATTAATACTATTTACCAAAAAAAACAAAATGTTTTCCTAAATTGACCTTTTAAAATCAAACTTTTTTTGCGAAATATTATCACTGTCGATACATTGATTCCCTTAACTCTGTGTCTAGTTCCACAATTACAGGCATCACAGGTAGAAACGACCTGTGTTATGCTGTCTTGACTGTCTATTCACTTGAGTTGAACTAAAACGTTTAAGAAGTCTGAGAGGAATACTTACTGTGAGCCTGTGTTGATGGGAAAAGCAAAACCTTCTTCCAATGTCTTCTGTCTAAACATTTGTCAAACTAAAGTTTTTCTCATAAGTAAAATATGAAGAACATTTCAATCAGAAATGTCTGAAATGTGTATTTTCTTTGGGGTAAGTTCTTTTTAAATTTTGGTGTGCTCATTTTTTTTAATTCTGACATAAAATAGACCAACCTAGCACTTTTGTGGAAGTTTGCTTGGAGTGAAGTCACTAAAGAATATCAGGGAGCTATGAGGACATGGTAGACAGGGTGGCCTCGTCTCTCCTGCTATTTCCAGGGCACCCCATATATTTGGGATGGTGACAACGCAAGCTTTGGTCATCCTTGTGAGACCAATTCCCAAAGAAGTCTTTGGCCTGCTTCCAAGCAGAAAAGTTCCAGGACACAACACAATTATGTTATGTTTTGAGAACACAGTTGCTTCTCCCTTGAAACCACATAATGAAGAGTCTGGCTTGGTCTTGTTTTGCAGATCTCCAAATTTTTTTAACAGGGGAGATGAACAAACATAACTAATCTATTTCAAACCATCAGGGATGGTTTCTGCAGTGAAAATTTTCATATATAATTTAATGATTTCATACTATGATCTCATCCGGAGCAGGGACATTTGTTTTATCAACAAAATGTAATTTTCACAGTGACCATTAACTGAAATAAATTTGACTCACAATTCAAATAATTATTTAAAACTATTTTGTAACATATTAAAAAAAGAAGATTTATTTATTTATGCATACAGAACTGGGTACAGGCCAAGGGTGCAGGGTTGGTGAGAGGATTGCCCAGAGACAGGGTGGAGAGCAGAACATGCAGCCTAATGAAATACACTGTTGAGGGAAGCAGCAGGTGAAACAGGAGAGGTAAGCTGCACCCTGTGGATCAGCTCCTTAGCAGGGGATCAAACTCATGCCAAAGCGACTGGGAGTAGCTTCCCAGTGCTGTACTTTAACCCATTGCACCACCAGGGAGGGCCCTGTTGCATCTTTTTATTTGTGGCAGTCACTTTCATATAAAGGTCACCAGCACACGTCCACCTGAACAGTTTGCACACATACAGGAAACTCTCTGTCATGCTCTGCTCTTTCCTCATCACTCTGATTTATAACCAGCACAGATGCATGTGAACACATGTGCACAATACGAGGCTGAGGGTTTAGGTTGCTAAGGTGGTTGTAGCCAAATACTGCAGACTGGGAGCTTAAACAACAGCCATTTATTTCTCACTGTTCTCAGTCTACAAGCCGGAGCTCAAGATGAAGTCAGGGCTGATTTCTGGTGCAGGCAGACGTCTTCCCTTTCTGTCTTCATGTGGCCATCGCCCTCATCTTTCTCTGCTCCGATCCTTTTTTCTCATGGCACCAGTCCTGTGGATTAGGGTGCACTCTTGAGAACTAATTTTCAGTTAATTACTCATATAAAGATCGCATTACTAGAATTACTTACTACAGTATCAGGAGTTAAGTCTGCAACCAAAGAATATTGATGCATATATGTTTGACTAATAGACACCTAATATTTATTGTGTATAAATAGTTTACTTCCAGAGTCACATATACTTTTAAATGTGTGGTATTAACCTTCATCTCAATACGACTTAAATTAAATGACTCCCACAGCTGGAGGGAAAATTAACTTTATGATGACTACATTTGACTAGCTTAGCAAGTACTTGTAAATGATAGCAAGACCAAAGCTTGCATATTCCATGCCATTTTCCATGAAGTCATTGGCATCATGCTCCCTCCTTTGATCCATGCATTGCTGCAATGTAAACACAACCTGTGCCTCACAGACCGCAGATCATACATCACAATTCCTGGAATCCTCGCCAGGTTGGTTTCTGAGGATTTTACATTTTCTTATTTTAATTTCTCATCAGATCATGGCCATTAAACCCTTTCTTTATTCCTCACAGAATATAGGTCCTGGACTCCGGCACTTACAAAAAATATACTTAACTTCAAATATGACCAAAGACAAGCGCCATCGATGTGTGAGCTAAAACTGACAACTGAGCCCAGCCCAGCTGTGTGGGTCCCCCTGAAGAGCTGGTCCCACTCGGCTTCGCCGGGTTTCCCTTTCACCCTCCCACTCACGCCCTTGCAGACCTGCCACCCTCAGCTCAACCCAAGAACCAAGGGACAGGAAGCAGCCTGCATGTCTAACCCAGCTTCCAACAGACACATGTACACTTGTAAGATCTTCTGTTGTTCTGCATGAATTATAGGTATTCTGTTAGATTTTCCTTGCCTTCATTACCTTTATTATTTTTCATTGTAGAAATTCCTTCTGTTCCAATAGGTCTAACTGCTCCAGAAATAGGGTGCAAGTAAAAATATTTTTCTTATAGAATTACTAAGTTCATAGCACTGCAGCAGCAGCACAAATACAGAGCATCTTCCTGTGTGGTTTCTCCCCGCATGTGGCGTAGTAGGCAGGATGGAACTCAGACCATCCTGGTGTTAGGCTGAGCCTTAGCCGCGAGCTGCCAAGGAAGCCCCCCCCCCCCATGAACGCTAACTTATCAATGATTTGCTATTAATCAAATTTACAGAATCCAAATAATGAATGACACATCTTATTGCTCAACATATATTCCCTAAATGGGTGAATATTTTCAGCAGGAAATTGCCAGAATCATTTTATCACTGAAGGAAGGGACACGTGGAATGTGAAACAATATCTTTATAAGATTATTGTTTAGATTTTTTAAAATTTTCCCTTTAAATTTTTTCAGTTTATTTCTTTTGACCTCTTTTACTATCCTTTCCTGCTTTTTAAATTGTAGGTGGGTTTTTCCAGTGAACACTATGCCAGCGACATCCCATGTATTTAATCATGTCATTCTTTTACTTATGGGTCTTCCAATCTCCTTTGATGTAGAAGTTTTTACAAGTATTGTTAAATTCCTAAAGGAAATAATTTAAGACTTTTCAAAATTTTTGTACATTTCAAAGTAGAATGCAATTTTTTCAATTATATTTACTCATATCTTAGTTTTAACTAATATATAAAAGTTTCAGAAGTGCTGAACATATACCTGCAAATAAAGAGACTTGTTTTGTAATTGTGGTCTTAGCTTAACACATGTTGCATTTCAGTTTAATTCCTTCATGTCTTCATTCATTTTCTCCTGAATGAGAATGTTTGATAGTGATGAATTAGGTTTCCCTATGCTGAAAGCTTCTATTTCTCTCCCTAAACTTCTAGATGGGTAGTTTCTGCTTCCAAAAATTTGTTGGTACGTTATTACTTGCATAGAAAACAGTCACTGCGAAGTCTTTTTTGTGAATCAATGTTTAGCATTATGAAGCATCCTGTTTTATTTGGATGTCTTTTCCTCCATTCCAAATTTCTTGATATTAAACTTAAAACCTAAAACCTTTTTTTTCACATGTATTCTCTCAATATATAGGTGCCCTACCTTTACTATAAACTTTATGAAATATTTTGTAGCATAGTTGGCCTTTATAAACCTATACTGAAAAGTTTTTTTTTTCTTTTCTTTAAAGATTTATTTATTTGTGCATACAGAACTGGGGTACAGGCCAGAGGTGCAGGGGTGGTGTGGGGCTTCACCAGAGACAGAGTGGGGAATATATTCCTGCTTGACAGCATGTGGAGGGCGAGGCAGTCACATTTGAAAGACCTCCACGTGGAGAGTGATTTCACAATGAGCACTGAAAGTCAATACAGAGGTAGAGCAATCTAAGAATATTGAGAATATAACATAGCTGCAATGAGTGAAGATCAAATTATACAGATTTAACAACAGCAATAAACTTACCTCCATGAATATTTAATATGGATCCATTTGAACATAATAAACAGTCTACAGATGATACAAGTTTTATATATTCATGAAATGATGCATAGGAAGGCAGATTAATGTTTTGCTGGGGCAACTTATAGAATATACAGAACTATTAACGGAAAGCAAAACATTTTCTTCTCTAGTTCTTAAGTTTCGAGAAGCAGACTCATATCAACATTTCTTGACATTTTACACAATGATGAAAATTCAGTTTACTTATGAACTGATTTCCCTCCACAATTTCTTCATTGCTTCCTTCACATCTTTGTTCCTTAAACTGTAGATGATGGGATTCAGCATGGGGATCACAATGGTGTAAAATATCGACACTATCATGTCATGGTCCAAAGCATAGCTGGAACTCGGCCTCATATATATAAAGAGGATTGTTCCGTGATAGATGGTCACCCCAGTCAAGTGAGAGCCACACGTGGAGAAGACTTTTCTCCTTCCTTCCGCAGAATTCATCCTCAGGATGGCCAACAGGATGAAACCATAGGAGATCAGGACAATGAAGATGGTGACGACCTCGATAGCGCCCACAAAGTAGAAGAGCAGGAGCTGGTTGATGTGCGTGTCGGAACAAGAAATAGCCAGGAGAGGAGGGATGTCACAGAAGACGTGTCTGACCTCGTTGGACGCGCAGAAGGACAGGCTGAAGGTGGCCCCTGTGTGGATGGAGGCGTGCACGATGCCCCCCACGTAGGACGCCACCATGAGCGGCACGTAGACCCTGGCGGACATGCTGACCGAGTACAGGAGCGGGTTGTAGATGGCCACGTAGCGGTCATACGCCATGGCGGCCAACAGGAAGCACTCGGTGGTCCCAAAAGTCACAAAGAGAAGCATCTGGGTGGCGCAGCCGACAAATGAGATGGCCTTGTTCTCTGACAGGAAATTGACCAACATTTTGGGGGTGACAACAGAGGAATAGCAGGCATCCAGGAAGGACAACACACTCAGAAAATAGTACATCGGGGTGTGGAGCCGGGAATCCCCCATCACCAGCACAACCAGCCCCAAGTTTCCTATCAGGGTGAACAGATAAATTGCCAGAAACAGTAAAAACAGGAAGACTTGCATCTCAAAGTCACCCCTGAAGCCTGTTAATATAAATATGGTCACCTCCGTCCCGTTTTTCAGCTGAATCCTGTGTGAATCTAAATCTGAGGGCATGCCTATATTTAGGTTTTATTCAGGATTCCAAGTCAAATAGTTCATCCAGTTACATATTTGTGGCAGTTTTTTGGCAGGAAATCAAGATTTCCTCCATCTGATGGTCTCCTGAGTGGCAGTACTGGGTACGAGGAGGTCCATCCCGCTGCTAAATAAAACAAAGGAATGATATTAAGTTGGTGCCTCGTGTTATGTTAAAAAGAATTCGGTCAATTTTATTATTTTATTTCCAATTTATTTTGTTATGTTTTATTATCTGTCTCCACAATGCACCATCTTAAAATTCACAAAGGCAATGCATAGCAGAATATTTTAATACACACTATCATAGTGAAAACCCACTCCTAAAGATTAGCTTTTGCTACAATCCAATTCCTTCATGTTCCTTGGTGTTCACCACTTTAAAATAGCAGTAAGCAAGCACATATCCATCAAAAGACTGCTTTGAATTTAAATGAGAAAAATATTAGGAAAGCCATTTCATTCTAAAATGCATCCCAAGTCTAAAATATGGCATGGCTTGAACTTACATTTCAACCTATTCAGGAACCCTTTTGCCAATAAATCTGGCCTCTGCCCTGTCCTGCAATTATCCTGTTGTTAGTTCTGTTTTGGAGAAGTGTTAAGTGTTCTACAGATAGAGGTGCTCCATAGTAAACTATTCAGTCTTGTTCTCTGCTCTTTATTGTACTGTTTTGTTTTGTTTTGTTTTTCCCAATTTTTATCAATGTAACAATGCTATTCAATTTCTGCCTATTCACCCTGTAAAGTCTATGGGATAAGTTTTGAAATATATTTCAATGAACAATAAAGTATGACTATTGTTTTAATATATTATTGTTCATTGTGGAGTTTTTTGTTTTTGTTTTTTTTTTAACTGAAGTTTGTGACACTAAATAGCAGATAAACTAATGTTTTGGGGAGGGTTTTTTTTTTTTTTTTTTCTTCCAGTAGTGTAAAATCACACTTGGCCAAAACTGATTTCAATCAGTTGGTGGCTAGATAATTCAACATCTGTTGATAGATAGGAAACCAAGATCCAAACACTTTCCCTAAGTGTTATCGATCATACTGTTTCTCATTCAGTGGAGTGTGAATAAAGGCAATGGGTGACTGAAAATAAGTTAACAAAATACAGATACCTGGGCAAAATTTTCAGTTCTGAAAACATAATTAAATACTCCCCCTTTCCTATTTAGGGAAAATTTTGTAGTATATGTGTCCAATATGTCATAACCAAAAACTATTTAAAAGAAGTGAAACCCCACCACTTATAAGGTCAGGTTGAATTTATGATTTTCTAATTATTGAAGCTCATCACGTGAAGCACACAACAGGGCTTTATGTTGAGAAATTATATGTAAAAAAGAGAATAAATTAATGATTTAAAAATACTCTTAGAAAGAGAAAAAAAATCCATTTTTTCCTAGTTATGTCCCCAGATCTGTGGAAGACTTTCTAATACACATCGGAAGCAACACTATAAACAGGTCTACAGAACTAAACATGGTCATTTGCTTCTTAAGAAATCTAGAGTAGAATTAAATGCAATTAATGTAATCATTTATTATAACATGCAAAAATATACTATAAAATATAATAGCAACCCTACCTCAATTCTGATTCCTATCCAAAACTAGATAATTTATACATTACCCAGGAGAACATGCACTGAATCACAGAAATAGTTGTGATTATGTATAATTTGGTTTATAATGTTATGTACAATAATACTTACAAATACATCACTTAGTAGTATAAGTAGGCATGATTTTTTATGCTTTAACAAAAATAAATTTCTGTTTAAAAAAACTCCTATTTTTTTCTCTTTCTCCACCAAGATCCTCTTGCCCTTTTCCCTTTCTCCATTTCTCTCCATCTTCTTCCCCTTCTTCTGTCTCTTTCTCTCTCCCACTTCCTTCCTCTCCCTCTCTCTTGTTTTTCAGGATTCTATGTATGACATACAGAAATATTTCCTGTAAAGAGTCAAGTTCAAAACAGGAATCAGGCAATGAGAAGAACAGTTAAGAAAAATATATATATGCAAATGAAATTTCAAAAAATGTGCTAATCAGAGGTCTTCTAAAGGGAAGGATTAGACAATAGATATTTGTTGAACTGCAGAGGAGAAACTGAATGATGCTATAATTTCAAACTTTATGTAACTGATATACCTGCATTAAGACATTTTAGGAAACTGAAGTACTTTTATCTTTGAATTCCGAAACTGTATTAAATATCTCTATCAGTAGATGTGGCATCTAGTGACAGTGGAAACTTGGAAAAATTAGTTCTTCCAAACCAAAGAGTGATTAGAATTGACCCAGTTTTTCAGATATATATTGTTCAATGACAAATCATGGTATAAGTACACTGTGTTTGCTCTTGAGATGTATAAATATATCAACGTGTTTGTCATGTGAAAGATGAGTACACACGACATTTCTTCAACTGCAGCTAGGTGCTGCAAAATATGTGTCATAATATAAAACTTTTCAAATAAAATCATCGCTGTAATGGGTCCCAATACATGCACCAATATTTTTAAAAATGTAACTAAACTTTTATATGGTAGTAAATAATGTTAAGGCATTATTCTATGAATACTATTTTATGTCATAAGACATTTTAAAAATGAGTAAGTGTCACTGTATTCTAACTATGAACGTGTCCATAAACTTGCACTATTTCTTATTTACTTTTCCTTAATACTCCTGAGTCAACACAATTTTCTAATAACCCTGGCTGTGTCTCCCCTGGCCAGCAGATCAAGAAGGTGATTTATGAATGAAGGAATATTTTACTCCAAATCATATTCCACTAGATCATTTCTGTATTTGTGTTTAGAAAAAAGTCACAAGAGAAAAACATAACCTTTAACTATTTCATCTAAACTGGTCTTTCTACAGGCATTTTTGTTAACTGTTATTTTAAAAACACCAGAATGTTTATGCTTGACTCTTTCACCTCAACAAAAACTAGAAAAACTTAAATATAATTCTCAAATTTTTAGCAAAACATGGTCAGTCAAAAGACTAAAATGGTATCAGTTCCTCAGTTCCCAAAATCAAAAACTACAAATCATCAGACACCTATGAAAAAAATATCATACTATGCTCAATGAGAATGAAAGTGATAGCTGTAAATCTCCTCGTGTGAATTAAGAATTTTGTGCACATCATCTAATGTAATTTACACAGCAACTAAAAACTAGATAATTCAACATCTGTTGATAGATAAGAAACCAAGATCCAAATAGGCACATAACCTGTCCCAAGCTCATGCCGTTTTTAAGAGAATGAGGATCCAATCCAAGCTTTCTCCAACTTCACATTCTATTTCTCCTTCATCATAGCAAACCCACAGAAGCTTCTCATAATTCTGGAAATACTGTCACCTAGAAATAATAAAGCATATGTCTTTGTGCATTCAAATTTATTTTTAAAACAATTAAATATCAATAGATCATGATTTTTTTTTTTTTTTACTAGACTTACTTCAGGTCTATTGGCTAAGTATTAAACTAAATTTGAGATTTGGATAGTCCTTAATCAGAAAAAAACATTATGCTCTCATAGTGGCTGGTGGGTAGTTGGTATTTTCACCATTTAATAATTTACTAAAACTAGTAACTCCTTAATTCTAGTATTCCTATTCTGGACATTATCTTGCCTTAAGGACATTAGAGAAAAATTCTAATTTATAGCTCAATTGACCAAAATATGGATCAAGCCCTTCATTTTTCCCTAGTCAATTTCCCTGAAAGACATGTAGTTCAATTTTTCATATAATTTGGAGTTCAGCAAAATTGTTCTCTAAATATAAATGCTAAAGTATAGTCTATGTTTTTTAATCAAAGGAATTGTCTCTAGCATGTTTTCTAAGTTATGAATAGTTTGCATTTTACCTGTGGAAGTGAACTGTTTGCTCAACAAAGGCAAGCTATAAATATTGTGCAGTTGGACTCTTATATAATCTTGAGTTCTTCAAGTTCACAGTGATGCCCCTAGAGGAAAACATACATTCTTTTCTGGGACATTAAAGAGTGAACATGAGGGTTTTTTTGGTGTTTTGTTTTGTTTTGTTTTTTCACAGTTAACAGGGAATAATTCTGGATAATGAAGTACATAATGAAAATGATTACATGAATGCACTCTAGCCTCAGGCTAGTAGAAAAGAAAGATAGTGATTCCTGACATACCCATGGCTCAGCAACTAGGTAGCCCTATGTCATCGAGTTAATGAAATCATCTTTCTAGAATCTAGTATTCTCTTGCTGAGAATATAACCTCTCATAATTCTCTGAAAAACGCCATAAACATGGATATTATGAAACATAATATAAAAGTAAACCCTAGGAGAGAATTACTTATTCTTTAATTTAAAAAAAAGGTATTTTTTTTTCAAATTTTAAAATGCTATTTTTCTGAATTATGTTGAAAAATTATTTAAGCTTATTGACAGTTTAACAGCCAAACATTTTGAGTTGTAAGGGACAATTTTCTTTGGGGGATATCATAGATTAATCTATGGATCAGTGCTAGCTAAGCACATGACACACTTTTAAAATAATTATGGAAAATATAGGGCCCTCCCTGGTGTTGCAAAGGGTTAAGACACAGCACTGCAAACTAACCTCAGCTGCTTCAGTGTGAGCACCATCCCTGGCCCCACAGGTGAGCCACATGATGCAGAAGACCTCTCCTGTCTCCCAGGCTGCTCCCCTTAGCAGCCTACTTAGTGGGTCTGCCTGTTCTGCTCCCCACTGTCTCTGGTGAAGCCTCTCACCACCTCTGCACCTAGACTCAACACACCAGACTGAAAGCTAATAGGTTGGAAATGTGTGAACCTGAATACAAAAAAGAGAGAGAGAACAGAGAATAATGCCTGAAGTTTAACTGTGAAAAACTGAACTTTTAAATGTAATCCTACGTTGTTTTATAAATTCAAGCAACCCCAATTAAATATAAGCATGTATTTTAATGAAGTGGAAAGTGTATGTAATCACAGAAATTGCTGATTGTACAAATTATATGGAAAAAGAATAATAAAGGTAGTATATTTACAGAATCTGATTTTATTTTTAATGCAAAATTAAAAATGGAGACTAAAGTGCAGGTATCAAGATTCGTGGCGCAAAGACAGTCTTCCAGAAGCCATTCACACATGTATGGTCAATTGATTTTTTTTGATAAAATGCTAAGGAAAAACCATGGGAGAAGGATGCTGCTTTTTCTTTTAAAAAATGAAATTGGGGCCCTCCCTGGTGGCACAGTGGGTTAAAGACAGCAGTAAGAAGCTAAAGCCACTTCCGCATGGTCTCAATCCCCGCCCGGAAGTGATCCACATGGTGCAGCAGACCTCTCCTGGCCCGAGTTTAGTTACCAAATAGCTGTTCCAGTTTATGCTCATTTCTTATTTTTTATTTTTTTTAAAGATTTATTTCTTGATGCATACAGAACTGGGGTGCAGGCCAGAGGTGCAGGGGCAGTGAGAGGATTCACCAGAGACAGAGCAGAGAGCAGAACAGACAGGACACTGCTGAGGGGAGCAGCAGGCAAGACAGGAGAGGTCTGCAGCCCATGTGGGACACCCCCTGCAGGGGATCAAACTCCTGCTGAAACTAGCTGCCTCTAACTTTGTATGCTGTGCTTTAATCAGTTGTACCACCAGGGAAGGCCCGCCCGATTTTCTTTATAAAGAATTTTATGTACTTTTTTCCATTTATGTTATCATTTCACTATACTGACTAACAAATTTCTTATAATTCTTATTTTTGGTATCTATAGGTAGGTCAACAAAAGTATACCTGAGTTTAAAAAAAAAAAGCATGAAGAATTCAAAAATCACTTTACAAAACCACAATTAATTTTTTAACTAATAAAGTGAGAAAATGTTCACTATTTCTATTTTGCCCCTTTTCCTGCCTATCAGGAGCACCTGGAGAATTGAAGACAATTAAAAATTTTGATAGACTTCTTTGTGTATCAGCATTTTTATTCAGATCCTCTGTATGTGTGTATATATATAGATAGATAGATAGGTAGATAGATAGATAGATAGATAGATAGATAGATAGATAGATAGATAGATAGATAGATAGATAGATA